>NW_022204545.1:0-22998 GCF_008831285.2 Nymphaea colorata | reverse complement strand
CATCCAAAGAACAATACGATCATGCGTTTTGTGAAGTGCATGAAAGGGAGGTGTTCAATGCCAAGAGAAATTGGAGTGTTGTTGGAGGATCTTTCTGCCTCATCATGGAAGCGTTTTTGAAGAAAACCAATGGTTAACAATGAAATGAGGAAGTCAGAGGCAATGAAGATGCCCACATTAGAATTCTTGGCTGGTATTTTGTGCATTCAAGACTCTTGGATTTGGAAACCCTTGCAGGTGCCGCTGAACATGAAATTAAATCATCAGTTAGACAACTACAACCAATATGGACGTTGTCAAGAAAGCCCTATCTGTCATTTTGATGAACTTTTTGAAACAAGCCAATTCGAATGCAACAATCTTAGGATCCGGTAAGACCACTGATCGAGGCCCTCAACTAGTTGCAGACTCAACAAAGTTCGGATCAAATAAGACAATTGATCGTGGCCCCCTACTATTTTCAAATACAACGATTTTTCGATCAGATGAGACCACTGGTCTAGACTCCTAGTCAGATCCCAATACAACAATTTCTGGATCAGCTAAGACAACTGATCGAGGCACATGCGGAGATCTAAATCCGACGATTGTCGGATCAGATAAGACCACTGATCTACACCCGTTTCGAGATCGACGTCGAACAATTTTTGTGACCATTCCCACAACCATATCCAATTCCATAACCTCTGGATGAGATAAGACTAGTCATCCAGACCTACAATAGGATCATGCGTTTCGTGAAGTGCATGAAATGGAGGTGTTGAATGCCAACAAAAATTAGAGTGTTGTTGGAGGATCTTTCAGCCTCATCTTAGAAGCGTTTTTGATGAAAACCAATGGTGATCGAATGAAATGGGGAAGTGAGAGGCAATGAAGATGCCCATGTTAGAATTCTTGGGTGGTATTTTGTGCATTCAAGACTCTTGGATTTGGAAACGCATGCAGGAGCTGCTCAACATGAAATTAAATCATCAGTTAGACGACTACAACCATTATGGACGTTGTCAAGAAAGCCCTTACTGTCATTTTGATGAACTTTTTGAAATAAGCAAATTCGAATTCAACAATTTTAGGATCGGGTAAGACCACTGATCCAAGCCCACTACTAGTTGCAGACTCAACAAAGTTTCGATCAAATAAGACCATTGATCGTGGCCCACAACTAGTTTCAAATACAACGATTTTTCGATCAGGTGAGACCACCGATCTTGACCCCTAGTCAGATCCCAATACAATAATTTCTGGATCAGATAAGACCACTGATCGAGGCACATACGAAGATCTAAATCCAACGATTTTCGGATCAGATAAGAGCACTGATCTACACTCGTTACCAGATCAACGTCCTACATTCTTCAGGCCAGACCCATGGCCATATCCAATTCAATAGCCTCTGGATGAGGTAAGACTAGTCATTCAGAGCAACAATAGGATCATGCGTTTGTGAAGTGCATGAAAGGAAGGTGTTGAATGACAAGAGAAATTACAGTGTTGTTGGAGGATCTTTCACCCTCATCTTAGAAGCGTTTTTGAAGAAAATCAATGGTGATTGAATGAAATGGGGAAGTGAGAGGCAATGAAGATGCCCATGTTAGAATCTTGGGTGGTATTTTGTGCATTCAAGACTCTTGGATTGGAAACCCATGCAGGAGCTGCTCAACATGAAATTAAATCATCAGTTAGACGACTACAACCATTATGGACGTTTTCAACAAAGCCCTTACTGTCATTTTGATGAACTTTTTGAAATAAGCAAATTCGAATCCAACAATTTTAGGATCGGGTAAGACCACTTATCCAAGCCCACTACTAGTTGCAGACTCAACAAAGTTCGGATCAAATAAGACAATTGATCGTGGCCCCTTCTATTTTCAATACAACGATTTTGCTAGCAGATGAGACCACCGATCTAGACTCCTAGCCAATCCCAATACAACAATTTCAGGATCAGATAAGACAACTGATCGAGGCACATGCGGAGATCTAAATCCAACGATTTTCGGATCAGATAAGACCACTGATCTACACTCGTTACCAGATCAACGTCCTACAATTCTTCAGGCCAGACCCATGGCCATATCCAATTCAATAGCCTCTGGATGAGGTAAGACTAGTCATTCAGAGCAACAATAGGATCATGCGTTTTGTGAAGTGCATGAAATGGAGGTGTTGAATGCCAACAAAAATTAGAGTGTTGTTGGAGGATCTTTCTGCCTCATCTTAGAAGCGTTTTTGATGAAAACCAATGGTGATCGAATGAAATGGGGAAGTGAGAGGCAATGAAGATGCCCATGTTAGAATTCTTGGGTGGTATTTTGTGCATTCAAGACTCTTGGATTTGGAAACGCATGCAGGAGCTGCTCAACATGAAATTAAATCATCAGTTAGACGACTACAACCATTATGGACGTTGTCAAGAAAGCCGTTACTGTCATTTTGATGAACTTTTTGAAATAAGCAAATTCGAATTCAACAATTTTAGGATCGGGTAAGACCACTGATCCAAGCCCACTACTAGTTGCAGACTCAACAAAGTTTCGATCAAATAAGACCATTGATCGGGGCCCACAACTAGTTTCAAATACAACGATTTTTCGATCAGGTGAGACCACCGATCTTGACCCCTAGTCAGATCCCAATACAATAATTTCTGGATCAGATAAGACCACTGATCGAGGCACATACGAAGATCTAAATCCAACGATTTTCGGATCAGATAAGAGCACTGATCTACACTCGTTACCAGATCAACGTCCTACAATTCTTCAGGCCAGACCCATGGCCATATCCAATTCAATAGCCTCTGGATGAGGTAAGACTAGTCATTCAGAGCAACAATAGGATCATGCGTTTTGTGAAGTGCATGAAAGGAAGGTGTTGAATGACAAGAGAAATTACAGTGTTGTTGGAGGATCTTTCACCCTCATCTTAGAAGCGTTTTGAAGAAATCAATGGTGATTGAATGAAATGGGGAAGTGAGAGGCAATGAAGATGCCCATGTTAGAATTCTTGGGTGGTATTTGTGCATTCAAGACTCTTGGATTTGGAACCCATGCAGGAGCTGCTCAACATGAAATTAAATCATCAGTTAGACGACTACAACCATTATGGACGTTGTCAAGAAAGCCGTTACTGTCATTTTGATGAACTTTTTGAAATAAGCAAATTCGAATTCAACAATTTAGGATCGGGTAAGACCACTGATCCAAGCCCACTACTAGTTGCAGACTCAACAAAGTTTCGATCAAATAAGACCATTGATCGTGGCCCACAACTAGTTTCAAATACAACGATTTTTCGATCAGGTGAGACCACCGATCTTGACCCCTAGTCAGATCCCAATACAATAATTTCTGGATCAGATAAGACCACTGATCGAGGCACATACGAAGATCTAAATCCAACGATTTTCGGATCAGATAAGAGCACTGATCTACACTCGTTACCAGATCAACGTCCTACAATTCTTCAGGCCAGACCCATGGCCATATCCAAGTCAATAGCCTCTGGATGAGGTAAGACTAGTCATTCAGAGCAACAATAGGATCATGCGTTTTGTGAAGTGCATGAAAGGAAGGTGTTGAATGACAAGAGAAATTACAGTGTTGTAGGAGGATCTTTCAGCCTCATCTTAGAAGCGTTTTTGAAGAAATCAATGGTGATTGAATGAAATGGGGAAGTGAGAGGCAATGAAGATGCCCATATTAGAATTCTTGGCTGGTATTTTGTGCATTCTAGACTCTTGGATTTGGAAACCCATGGAGGAGCTGCTCATCATGAATTAAATCATCACTTAGACAACTACGACCATTATGGACGTTGTCAAGAAAGCCCTTATTGTCATTTTGATGAACTTTTTGAAATAAGCAAATTTGAATCCAACAATTTGAGGATCGGGTAAGACCACTGATCGAAGCCCACTACTAGTTGCAGACTCAACAAAGTTTCGATCAAATAAGACCATTGATCGTGCCTCACTACTAGTTTCAAATACAACGATTGTTCGATCAGGTGAGACCACCGATCTTGACCCCTAGTCAAATCCCAATACAATCATTTCTGGATCAGAAAAGACCACTGATCGAGGCACATACGAAGATCTAAATCCAACTATTTTCGGATCAGATAAGACCACTGATCTACACCCATTACGAGATCGACGTCCTACAATTCTTCAAGCCAGACCCATGGCCATATCCAATTCAATAGCCTCTGGATGAGATAAGACTAGTCATCCAGAGCAACAATAGGATCATGCGTTTTGTGAAGTTCCTGAAAGGGAGGTGTTGAATGCCAAGAGAAATTAGAGTGTCGTTGGAGGTTCTTTCTGCCTCATCATGGAAGCGTTTTTGAAGAAAACCAATGGTGGACGATTGAAATGAGGAAGTGAGGAAATGAAGATGCCCATATTAGAATTCTTGGCTGGTATTTTGTGCATTCTAGACTCTTGGATTTGGAAACCCATGCAGGAGCTGCTCAACATGAAATTAAATCATCAGTTAGACGACTACAACCATTATGGACGTTTTCAACAAAGCCCTGACTGTCGTTTTGATGAACTTTTGAAATAAGCAAATTCGAATCCAACAATTTTAGGATCGGGTAAGACCACTGATCCAAGCCCACTACTAGTTGCAGACTCCACAAAGTTCGGATCAAATAAGACAATTGATCGTGGCCCCTTCTATTTTCAAATACAACGATTTTTCTATCAGATGAGACCACTGATCTAGACTCCTAGCCAAATCCCAATACAACAATTTCAGGATCAGATAAGACAACTGATCGAGGCACATGCGAAAATCTAAATCCAACGATTTTCGGATCAGATAAGACCACTGATCTACACCCGTTTTGAGATCGACGTCGAACAATTTTTGTGACCACTCCCACAACGATTTTTCGATCAGGTGAGACCACCGATCTTGACCCCTAGTCAGATCCCAATACAATAATTTCTGGATCAGATAAGACCACATATCGAGGCACATGCGGAGATCTAAAGCCAACGATTTTCGGATCAGATAAGACCACTGATCTACACCCATTACGAGATCGACGTCCATCAATTTTTCAAACCAGACCCATAGCCATATCCAATTCAATAGGCTCTGGATGAGATAAGACTAGTCATCCAGAGGTACAATAGGATCATGCGTTTTGTGAAGTTCCTGAAAGGGAGGTGTTGAATGCCAAGAGAAATTAGAGTGTTGTTGGAGGATCTTTCGGCCTCATCTTAGAAGCGTTTTGAAGAAAACCAATGGTGTTCGACTGAAATGGGAAAGTGGGAGGCAATGAAGATGCCCTTGTTAGAATTCTTGGGTGGTATTTTGTGCATTCAAGACTCTTGGATTTGGAAACGCATGCAGGAGCTGCTCAACATGAAATTAAATCATCAGTTAGACAACTACAACCATTATGGATGTCGTCAAGAAAGCCCTTACTGTCATTTTGATGAACTTTTTGAAACAAGCAAATTCGAATGCAACAATCTTAGGATCAGGTAAGACCACTGATCCAGGCCCTCAACTAGTTGCAGACTCAACAAAGTACAGATCAAATAAGATAATTGATCGTGGCCCCCTACTATTTTCAAATACAACGATTTTTCGATCAGATGAGACCACTGATCTAGACTCCTAGCCAAATCCCAATACAACAATTTCATGATCAGATAAGACAACTGATCGAGGCACATGCGGAGATCTAAATCCAACGATTTTCGGATCAGTTAAGACCACTGATATACACCCGTTTCGAGATCGACGTCGAACAATTTTTGTGACCAGTCCCACAACCATATCCAATTCCATAACCTCTGGATGAGATAAGACTAGTCAACCAGACCAACAATAGGATCATGCGTTTTGTGAAGTGCATGAAAGGGAGGTGTTGAATGCCAAGAGAAATTAGAGTGTTGTTGGAGGATCTTTCTGTCTCATCTTTGAAGCCTTTTTTAAGAAAACCAATGGTGATCGAATGAAATGGGGAAGTGAGAGGCAATGAAGATGCCCATGTTGGAATTCTTGGGTGGTATTTTGTGCATTCAAGACTCTTGGATTTGGAAACCATGCAGGAGCTGCTCAACATGAAATTAAATCATCAGTTAGACGACTACAACCATTATGGACCTTGTCAAGAAAGCCCTTATTGTCATTTTGATGAACTTTTTGAAATAAGCAAACTCGAATCCAACAATTTTTGGATCGGGTAAGACCACTGATCCAAGCCCAACAAAGTTTCGATCAAATAAGACCATTGATCGTGGCCCACTACTAGTTTCAAATACAACGATTTTTCGATCAGGTGAGACCACTGATCTTGACCCCTAGTCAGATCCGAATACAATAATTTTTGGATCCGATAAGACCACTGATCGAGGCACATACAAAGATCTAAATCCAACGATTTTCGGATCAGATAAGACCACTGATCTACACCCGTTACCAGATCAACATCCTACAATTCTTCAAGCCAGACCCCTGGCCATATCCAATTCAATAGCCTCTGGATGAGGTAAGACTAGTCATTCAGAGCAACAATAGGATCATGTGTTTTGTGAAGTTACTGAAAGGGAGGTGTTGAATGCCAAGAGAAATTAGAGTGTTGTTGGATGATCTTTCAGCCTCATCTTAGAAACGTTTTTGAAGAAAACCAATGGTGAACGAATGAAATGGGGAAGTGAGAGGCAATGAAGATGCCCATGTTAGAATTCTTTGGTGGTATTTTGTGCATTCAAGACTCTTGCATTTGGAAACCCATGCAGGAGCTGCTCGACATGAAATTAAATCATCAGTTAGACGACTACAGCCATTATGGACGCTGTCAAGAAAGCCCTTACTGTCATTTTGATGAACTTTTTGAAACAAGCAAATTCGAATGCAACAATTTTAGGATCAGGTAAGACCACTGATCCAAGCCCTCCACTAGTTGCAGACTCAACAAAGTTCGGATCAAATACAACGATTTTTCGATCAGATGAGACCACTGATCTAGACTCCTAGCCAAATCCCAATACAACAAATTCATGATCAGATAAGAGAACTGATCGAGGCACGTACGGAGATCTAAATCCAACGATTTTCGGATCAGATAAGACCACTGATCTACACCCGTTTCGAGATCAACGTCGAACAATTTTTGTGACCAGTCCCACAACCATATCCAATTCCATAACCTCTGGATGAGATAAGACTAGTCATCCAGACCTACAATAGGATCATGCGTTTTGTGAAGTGCATGAAATGGAGGTGTTGAATGCCAACAAAAATTAGAGTGTTGTTGGAGGATCTTTCTGCCTCATCTTAGAAGCGTTTTTGATGAAAACCAATGGTGATCGAATGAAATGGGGAAGTGAGAGGCAATGAAGATGCCCATGTTAGAATTCTTGGGTGGTATTTTGTGCATTCAAGACTCTTGGATTTGGAAACGCATGCAGGAGCTGCTCAACATGAAATTAAATCATCAGTTAGACGACTACAACCATTATGGACGTTGTCAAGAAAGCCCTTACTGTCATTTTGATGAACTTTTTGAAATAAGCAAATTCGAATTCAACAATTTTAGGATCGGGTAAGACCACTGATCCAAGCCCACTACTAGTTGCAGACTCAACAAAGTTTCGATCAAATAAGACCATTGATCGTGGCCCACAACTAGTTTCAAATACAACGATTTTTCGATCAGGTGAGACCACCGATCTTGACCCCTAGTCAGATCCCAATACAATAATTTCTGGATCAGATAAGACCACTGATCGAGGCACATACGAAGATCTAAATCCAACGATTTTCGGATCAGATAAGAGCACTGATCTACACTCGTTACCAGATCAACGTCCTACAATTCTTCAGGCCAGACCCATGGCCATATCCAATTCAATAGCCTCTGGATGAGGTAAGACTAGTCATTCAGAGCAACAATAGGATCATGCGTTTTGTGAAGTGCATGAAAGGAAGGTGTTGAATGACAAGAGAAATTACAGTGTTGTTGGAGGATCTTTCACCCTCATCTTAGAAGCGTTTTTGAAGAAAATCAATGGTGATTGAATGAAATGGGGAAGTGAGAGGCAATGAAGATGCCCATGTTAGAATTCTTGGGTGGTATTTTGTGCATTCAAGACTCTTGGATTTGGAAACCCATGCAGGAGCTGCTCAACATGAAATTAAATAATCAGTTAGACGACTACAACCATTATGGACGTTTTCAACAAAGCCCTTACTGTCATTTTGATGAACTTTTTGAAATAAGCAAATTCGAATCCAACAATTTTAGGATCGGGTAAGACCACTGATCCAAGCCCACTACTAGTTGCAGACTCAACAAAGTTCGGATCAAATAAGACAATTGATCGTGGCCCCCTTCTATTTTCAAATACAACGATTTTGCTATCAGATGAGACCACCGATCTAGACTCCTAGCCAAATCCCAATACAACAATTTCAGGATCAGATAAGACAACTGATCGAGGCACATGCGGAGATCTAAATCCAACAATTTTCGGATCAGATAAGACCACTGATCTACACTCGTTACCAGATCAACGTCCTACAATTCTTCAGGCCAGACCCATGGCCATATCCAATTCAATAGCCTCTGGATGAGGTAAGACTAGTCATTCAGAGCAACAATAGGATCATGCGTTTTGTGAAGTGCATGAAATGGAGGTGTTGAATGCCAACAAAAATTAGAGTGTTGTTGGAGGATCTTTCTGCCTCATCTTAGAAGCGTTTTTGATGAAAACCAATGGTGATCGAATGAAATGGGGAAGTGAGAGGCAATGAAGATGCCCATGTTAGAATTCTTGGGTGGTATTTTGTGCATTCAAGACTCTTGGATTTGGAAACGCATGCAGGAGCTGCTCAACATGAAATTAAATCATCAGTTAGACGACTACAACCATTATGGACGTTGTCAAGAAAGCCGTTACTGTCATTTTGATGAACTTTTTGAAATAAGCAAATTCGAATTCAACAATTTTAGGATCGGGTAAGACCACTGATCCAAGCCCACTACTAGTTGCAGACTCAACAAAGTTTCGATCAAATAAGACCATTGATCGTGGCCCACAACTAGTTTCAAATACAACGATTTTTCGATCAGGTGAGACCACCGATCTTGACCCCTAGTCAGATCCCAATACAATAATTTCTGGATCAGATAAGACCACTGATCGAGGCACATACGAAGATCTAAATCCAACGATTTTCGGATCAGATAAGAGCACTGATCTACACTCGTTACCAGATCAACGTCCTACAATTCTTCAGGCCAGACCCATGGCCATATCCAAGTCAATAGCCTCTGGATGAGGTAAGACTAGTCATTCAGAGCAACAATAGGATCATGCGTTTTGTGAAGTGCATGAAAGGAAGGTGTTGAATGACAAGAGAAATTACAGTGTTGTAGGAGGATCTTTCAGCCTCATCTTAGAAGCGTTTTTGAAGAAAATCAATGGTGATTGAATGAAATGGGGAAGTGAGAGGCAATGAAGATGCCCATATTAGAATTCTTGGCTGGTATTTTGTGCATTCTAGACTCTTGGATTTGGAAACCCATGGAGGAGCTGCTCATCATGAAATTAAATCATCACTTAGACAACTACGACCATTATGGACGTTGTCAAGAAAGCCCTTATTGTCATTTTGATGAACTTTTTGAAATAAGCAAATTTGAATCCAACAATTTGAGGATCGGGTAAGACCACTGATCGAAGCCCACTACTAGTTGCAGACTCAACAAAGTTTCGATCAAATAAGACCATTGATCGTGCCTCACTACTAGTTTCAAATACAACGATTGTTCGATCAGGTGAGACCACCGATCTTGACCCCTAGTCAAATCCCAATACAATCATTTCTGGATCAGAAAAGACCACTGATCGAGGCACATACGAAGATCTAAATCCAACTATTTTCGGATCAGATAAGACCACTGATCTACACCCATTACGAGATCGACGTCCTACAATTCTTCAAGCCAGACCCATGGCCATATCCAATTCAATAGCCTCTGGATGAGATAAGACTAGTCATCCAGAGCAACAATAGGATCATGCGTTTTGTGAAGTTCCTGAAAGGGAGGTGTTGAATGCCAAGAGAAATTAGAGTGTCGTTGGAGGTTCTTTCTGCCTCATCATGGAAGCGTTTTTGAAGAAAACCATTGGTGGACGATTGAAATGAGGAAGTGAGGAAATGAAGATGCCCATATTAGAATTCTTGGCTGGTATTTTGTGCATTCTAGACTCTTGGATTTGGAAACCCATGCAGGAGCTGCTCAACATGAAATTAAATCATCAGTTAGACGACTACAACCATTATGGACGTTTTCAACAAAGCCCTTACTGTCGTTTTGATGAACTTTTGAAATAAGCAAATTCGAATCCAACAATTTTAGGATCGGGTAAGACCACTGATCCAAGCCCACTACTAGTTGCAGACTCCACAAAGTTCGGATCAAATAAGACAATTGATCGTGGCCCCCTTCTATTTTCAAATACAACGATTTTTCTATCAGATGAGACCACTGATCTAGACTCCTAGCCAAATCCCAATACAACAATTTCAGGATCAGATAAGACAACTGATCGAGGCACATGCGAAAATCTAAATCCAACGATTTTCGGATCAGAGAAGACCACTGATCTACACCCGTTTTGAGATCGACGTCGAACAATTTTTGTGACCACTCCCACAACGATTTTTCGATCAGGTGAGACCACCGATCTTGACCCCTAGTCAGATCCCAATACAATAATTTCTGGATCAGATAAGACCACATATCGAGGCACATGCGGAGATCTAAAGCCAACGATTTTCAGATCAGATAAGACCACTGATCTACACCCATTACGAGATTGACGTCCATCAATTTTTCAAACCAGACCCATAGCCATATCCAATTCAATAGGCTCTGGATGAGATAAGACTAGTCATCCAGAGGTACAATAGGATCATGCGTTTTGTGAAGTTCCTGAAAAGGAGGTGTTGAATGCCAAGAGAAATTAGAGTGTTGTTGGAGGATCTTTCGGCCTCATCTTAGAAGCGTTTTTGAAGAAAACCAATGGTGTTCGACTGAAATGGGAAAGTGGGAGGCAATGAAGATGCCCTTGTTAGAATTCTTGGGTGGTATTTTGTGCATTCAAGACTCTTGGATTTGGAAACGCATGCAGGAGCTGCTCAACGTGAAATTAAATCATCAGTTAGACAACTACAACCATTATGGATGTCGTCAAGAAAGCCCTTACTGTCATTTTGATGAACTTTTTGAAACAAGCAAATTCGAATGCAACAATCTTAGGATCAGGTAAGACCACTGATCCAGGCCCTCAACTAGTTGCAGACTCAACAAAGTACAGATCAAATAAGATAATTGATCGTGGCCCCCTACTATTTTCAAATACAACGATTTTTCGATCAGATGAGACCACTGATCTAGACTCCTAGCCAAATCCCAATACAACAATTTCATGATCAGATAAGACAACTGATCGAGGCACATGCGGAGATCTAAATCCAACGATTTTCGGATCAGTTAAGACCACTGATATACACCCGTTTCGAGATCGACGTCGAACAATTTTTGTGACCAGTCCCACAACCATATCCAATTCCATAACCTCTGAATGAGATAAGACTAGTCAACCAGACCTACAATAGGATCATGCGTTTTGTGAAGTGCATGAAAGGGAGGTGTTGAATGCCAAGAGAAATTAGAGTGTTGTTGGAGGATCTTTCTGTCTCATCTTTGAAGCCTTTTTTAAGAAAACCAATGGTGATCGAATGAAATGGGGAAGTGAGAGGCAATGAAGATGCCCATGTTGGAATTCTTGGGTGGTATTTTGTGCATTCAAGACTCTTGGATTTGGAAACCATGCAGGAGCTGCTCAACATGAAATTAAATCATCAGTTAGACGACTACAACCATTATGGACGTTGTCAAGAAAGCCCTTATTGTCATTTTGATGAACTTTTTGAAATAAGCAAACTCGAATCCAACAATTTTTGGATCGGGTAAGACCACTGATCCAAGCCCACTACTAGTTGCAGACTCAACAAAGTTTCGATCAAATAAGACCATTGATCGTGGCCCACTACTAGTTTCAAATACAACGATTTTTCGATCAGGTGAGACCACTGATCTTGACCCCTAGTCAGATCCCAATACAATAATTTTTGGATCCGATAAGACCACTGATCGAGGCACATACAAAGATCTAAATCCAACGATTTTCGGATCAGATAAGACCACTGATCTACACCCGTTACCAGATCAACATCCTACAATTCTTCAAGCCAGACCCATGGCCATATCCAATTCAATAGCCTCCGGATGAGGTAAGACTAGTCATTCAGAGCAACAATAGGATCATGTGTTTTGTGAAGTTACTGAAAGGGAGGTGTTGAATGCCAAGAGAAATTAGAGTGTTGTTGGATGATCTTTCAGCCTCATCTTAGAAACGTTTTTGAAGAAAACCAATGGTGAACGAATGAAATGGGGAAGTGAGAGGCAATGAAGATGCCCATGTTAGAATTCTTGGGTGGTATTTTGTGCATTCAAGACTCTTGCATTTGGAAACCCATGCAGGAGCTGCTCGACATGAAATTAAATCATCAGTTAGACGACTACAGCCATTATGGACGTTGTCAAGAAAGCCCTTACTGTCATTTTGATGAACTTTTTGAAACAAGCAAATTCGAATGCAACAATTTTAGGATCAGGTAAGACCACTGATCCAAGCCCTCCACTAGTTGCAGACTCAACAAAGTTCGGATCAAATACAACGATTTTTCGATCAGATGAGACCACTGATCTAGACTCCTAGCCAAATCCCAGTACAACAAATTCATGATCAGATAAGAGAACTGATCGAGGCACGTACGGAGATCTAAATCCAACGATTTTCGGATCAGATAAGACCACTGATCTACACCCGTTTCGAGATCAACGTCGAACAATTTTTGTGACCAGTCCCACAACCATATCCAATTCCATAACCTCTGGATGAGATAATACTAGTCATCCAGACCTACAATAGGATCATGCGTTTTGTGAAGTGCATGAAATGGAGGTGTTGAATGCCAACAAAAATTAGAGTGTTGTTGGAGGATCTTTCAGCCTCATCTTAGAAGCGTTTTTGATGAAAACCAATGGTGATCGAATGAAATGGGGAAGTGAGAGGCAATGAAGATGCCCATGTTAGAATTCTTGGGTGGTATTTTGTGCATTCAAGACTCTTGGATTTGGAAACGCATGCAGGAGCTGCTCAACATGAAATTAAATCATCAGTTAGACGACTACAACCATTATGGACGTTGTCAAGAAAGCCCTTACTGTCATTTTGATGAACTTTTTGAAATAAGCAAATTCGAATTCAACAATTTTAGGATCGGGTAAGACCACTGATCCAAGCCCACTACTAGTTGCAGACTCAACAAAGTTTCGATCAAATAAGACCATTGATCGTGGCCCACAACTAGTTTCAAATACAACGATTTTTCGATCAGGTGAGACCACCGATCTTGACCCCTAGTCAGATCCCAATACAATAATTTCTGGATCAGATAAGACCACTGATCGAGGCACATACGAAGATCTAAATCCAACGATTTTCGGATCAGATAAGACCACTGATCTACACTCGTTACCAGATCAACGTCCTACAATTCTTCAGGCCAGACCCATGGCCATATCCAATTCAATAGCCTCTGGATGAGGTAAGACTAGTCATTCAGAGCAACAATAGGATCATGCGTTTTGTGAAGTGCATGAAAGGAAGGTGTTGAATGACAAGAGAAATTACAGTGTTGTTGGAGGATCTTTCACTCTCATCTTAGAAGCGTTTTTGAAGAAAATCAATGGTGATTGAATGAAATGGGGAAGTGAGAGGCAATGAAGATGCCCATATTAGAATTCTTGGCTGGTATTTTGTGCATTCTAGACTCTTGGATTTGGAAACCCATGGAGGAGCTGCTCATCATGAAATTAAATCATCACTTAGACAACTACGACCATTATGGACGTTGTCAAGAAAGCCCTTATTGTCATTTTGATGAACTTTTTGAAATAAGCAAATTTGAATCCAACAATTTGAGGATCGGGTAAGACCACTGATCGAAGCCCACTACTAGTTGCAGACTCAACAAAGTTTCGATCAAATAAGACCATTGATCGTGCCTCACTACTAGTTTCAAATACAACGATTGTTCGATCAGGTGAGACCACCGATCTTGACCCCTAGTCAAATCCCAATACAATCATTTCTGGATCAGAAAAGACCACTGATCGAGGCACATACGAAGATCTAAATCCAACTATTTTCGGATCAGATAAGACCACTGATCTACACCCATTACGAGATCGACGTCCTACAATTCTTCAAGCCAGACCCATGGCCATATCCAATTCAATAGCCTCTGGATGAGATAAGACTAGTCATCCAGAGCAACAATAGGATCATGCGTTTTGTGAAGTTCCTGAAAGGGAGGTGTTGAATGCCAAGAGAAATTAGAGTGTCGTTGGAGGTTCTTTCTGCCTCATCATGGAAGCGTTTTTGAAGAAAACCATTGGTGGACGATTGAAATGAGGAAGTGAGGAAATGAAGATGCCCATATTAGAATTCTTGGCTGGTATTTTGTGCATTCTAGACTCTTGGATTTGGAAACCCATGCAGGAGCTGCTCAACATGAAATTAAATCATCAGTTAGACGACTACAACCATTATGGACGTTTTCAACAAAGCCCTTACTGTCGTTTTGATGAACTTTTGAAATAAGCAAATTCGAATCCAACAATTTTAGGATCGGGTAAGACCACTGATCCAAGCCCACTACTAGTTGCAGACTCCACAAAGTTCGGATCAAATAAGACAATTGATCGTGGCCCCCTTCTATTTTCAAATACAACGATTTTTCTATCAGATGAGACCACTGATCTAGACTCCTAGCCAAATCCCAATACAACAATTTCAGGATCAGATAAGACAACTGATCGAGGCACATGCGAAAATCTAAATCCAACGATTTTCGGATCAGATAAGACCACTGATCTACACCCGTTTTGAGATCGACGTCGAACAATTTTTGTGACCACTCCCACAACGATTTTTCGATCAGGTGAGACCACCGATCTTGACCCCTAGTCAGATCCCAATACAATAATTTCTGGATCAGATAAGACCACATATCGAGGCACATGCGGAGATCTAAAGCCAACGATTTTCAGATCAGATAAGACCACTGATCTACACCCATTACGAGATTGACGTCCATCAATTTTTCAAACCAGACCCATAGCCATATCCAATTCAATAGGCTCTGGATGAGATAAGACTAGTCATCCAGAGGTACAATAGGATCATGCGTTTTGTGAAGTTCCTGAAAAGGAGGTGTTGAATGCCAAGAGAAATTAGAGTGTTGTTGGAGGATCTTTCGGCCTCATCTTAGAAGCGTTTTTGAAGAAAACCAATGGTGTTCGACTGAAATGGGAAAGTGGGAGGCAATGAAGATGCCCTTGTTAGAATTCTTGGGTGGTATTTTGTGCATTCAAGACTCTTGGATTTGGAAACGCATGCAGGAGCTGCTCAACGTGAAATTAAATCATCAGTTAGACAACTACAACCATTATGGATGTCGTCAAGAAAGCCCTTACTGTCATTTTGATGAACTTTTTGAAACAAGCAAATTCGAATGCAACAATCTTAGGATCAGGTAAGACCACTGATCTACACCCGTTACCAGATCGACGTCCTACAATTCTTCAAGCCAGACCCATGGCCATATCCAATTCAATAGCCTCTGGATGAGATAAGACTAGTCATCCAGAGCAACAATAGGATCATGCGTTTTGTGAAGTTCCTGAAAGGGAGGTGTTGAATGCCAAGAGAAATTAGAGTGTTGTTGGAGGATCTTTCACCCTCATCTTAGAAGCGTTTTTGAAGAAAATCAATGGTGATTGAATGAAATGGGGAAGTGAGAGGCAATGAAGATGCCCATGTTAGAATTCTTGGGTGGTATTTTGTGCATTCAAGACTCTTGGATTTGGAAACCCATGCAGGAGCTGCTCAACATGAAATTAAATAATCAGTTAGACGACTACAACCATTATGGACGTTTTCAACAAAGCCCTTACTGTCATTTTGATGAACTTTTTGAAATAAGCAAATTCGAATCCAACAATTTTAGGATCGGGTAAGACCACTGATCCAAGCCCACTACTAGTTGCAGACTCAACAAAGTTCGGATCAAATAAGACAATTGATCGTGGCCCCCTTCTATTTTCAAATACAACGATTTTGCTATCAGATGAGACCACCGATCTAGACTCCTAGCCAAATCCCAATACAACAATTTCAGGATCAGATAAGACAACTGATCGAGGCACATGCGGAGATCTAAATCCAACAATTTTCGGATCAGATAAGACCACTGATCTACACTCGTTACCAGATCAACGTCCTACAATTCTTCAGGCCAGACCCATGGCCATATCCAATTCAATAGCCTCTGGATGAGGTAAGACTAGTCATTCAGAGCAACAATAGGATCATGCGTTTTGTGAAGTGCATGAAATGGAGGTGTTGAATGCCAACAAAAATTAGAGTGTTGTTGGAGGATCTTTCTGCCTCATCTTAGAAGCGTTTTTGATGAAAACCAATGGTGATCGAATGAAATGGGGAAGTGAGAGGCAATGAAGATGCCCATGTTAGAATTCTTGGGTGGTATTTTGTGCATTCAAGACTCTTGGATTTGGAAACGCATGCAGGAACTGCTCAACATGAAATTAAATCATCAGTTAGACGACTACAACCATTATGGACGTTGTCAAGAAAGCCGTTACTGTCATTTTGATGAACTTTTTGAAATAAGCAAATTCGAATTCAACAATTTTAGGATCGGGTAAGACCACTGATCCAAGCCCACTACTAGTTGCAGACTCAACAAAGTTTCGATCAAATAAGACCATTGATCGTGGCCCACAACTAGTTTCAAATACAACGATTTTTCGATCAGGTGAGACCACCGATCTTGACCCCTAGTCAGATCCCAATACAATAATTTCTGGATCAGATAAGACCACTGATCGAGGCACATACGAAGATCTAAATCCAACGATTTTCGGATCAGATAAGAGCACTGATCTACACTCGTTACCAGATCAACGTCCTACAATTCTTCAGGCCAGACCCATGGCCATATCCAAGTCAATAGCCTCTGGATGAGGTAAGACTAGTCATTCAGAGCAACAATAGGATCATGCGTTTTGTGAAGTGCATGAAAGGAAGGTGTTGAATGACAAGAGAAATTACAGTGTTGTAGGAGGATCTTTCAGCCTCATCTTAGAAGCGTTTTTGAAGAAAATCAATGGTGATTGAATGAAATGGGGAAGTGAGAGGCAATGAAGATGCCCATATTAGAATTCTTGGCTGGTATTTTGTGCATTCTAGACTCTTGGATTTGGAAACCCATGGAGGAGCTGCTCATCATGAAATTAAATCATCACTTAGACAACTACGACCATTATGGACGTTGTCAAGAAAGCCCTTATTGTCATTTTGATGAACTTTTTGAAATAAGCAAATTTGAATCCAACAATTTGAGGATCGGGTAAGACCACTGATCGAAGCCCACTACTAGTTGCAGACTCAACAAAGTTTCGATCAAATAAGACCATTGATCGTGCCTCACTACTAGTTTCAAATACAACGATTGTTCGATCAGGTGAGACCACCGATCTTGACCCCTAGTCAAATCCCAATACAATCATTTCTGGATCAGAAAAGACCACTGATCGAGGCACATACGAAGATCTAAATCCAACTATTTTCGGATCAGATAAGACCACTGATCTACACCCATTACGAGATCGACGTCCTACAATTCTTCAAGCCAGACCCATGGCCATATCCAATTCAATAGCCTCTGGATGAGATAAGACTAGTCATCCAGAGCAACAATAGGATCATGCGTTTTGTGAAGTTCCTGAAAGGGAGGTGTTGAATGCCAAGAGAAATTAGAGTGTCGTTGGAGGTTCTTTCTGCCTCATCATGGAAGCGTTTTTGAAGAAAACCATTGGTGGACGATTGAAATGAGGAAGTGAGGAAATGAAGATGCCCATATTAGAATTCTTGGCTGGTATTTTGTGCATTCTAGACTCTTGGATTTGGAAACCCATGCAGGAGCTGCTCAACATGAAATTAAATCATCAGTTAGACGACTACAACCATTATGGACGTTTTCAACAAAGCCCTTACTGTCGTTTTGATGAACTTTTGAAATAAGCAAATTCGAATCCAACAATTTTAGGATCGGGTAAGACCACTGATCCAAGCCCACTACTAGTTGCAGACTCCACAAAGTTCGGATCAAATAAGACAATTGATCGTGGCCCCTTCTATTTTCAAATACAACGATTTTTCTATCAGATGAGACCACTGATCTAGACTCCTAGCCAAATCCCAATACAACAATTTCAGGATCAGATAAGACAACTGATCGAGGCACATGCGAAAATCTAAATCCAACGATTTTCGGATCAGATAAGACCACTGATCTACACCCGTTTTGAGATCGACGTCGAACAATTTTTGTGACCACTCCCACAACGATTTTTCGATCAGGTGAGACCACCGATCTTGACCCCTAGTCAGATCCCAATACAATAATTTCTGGATCAGATAAGACCACATATCGAGGCACATGCGGAGATCTAAAGCCAACGATTTTCAGATCAGATAAGACCACTGATCTACACCCATTACGAGATTGACGTCCATCAATTTTTCAAACCAGACCCATAGCCATATCCAATTCAATAGGCTCTGGATGAGATAAGACTAGTCATCCAGAGGTACAATAGGATCATGCGTTTTGTGAAGTTCCTGAAAAGGAGGTGTTGAATGCCAAGAGAAATTAGAGTGTTGTTGGAGGATCTTTCGGCCTCATCTTAGAAGCGTTTTGAAGAAAACCAATGGTGTTCGACTGAAATGGGAAAGTGGGAGGCAATGAAGATGCCCTTGTTAGAATTCTTGGGTGGTATTTTGTGCATTCAAGACTCTTGGATTTGGAAACGCATGCAGGAGCTGCTCAACGTGAAATTAAATCATCAGTTAGACAACTACAACCATTATGGATGTCGTCAAGAAAGCCCTTACTGTCATTTTGATGAACTTTTTGAAACAAGCAAATTCGAATGCAACAATCTTAGGATCAGGTAAGACCACTGATCCAGG
Organism: Nymphaea colorata; assembly: GCF_008831285.2. Taxonomy (NCBI): domain Eukaryota; kingdom Viridiplantae; phylum Streptophyta; class Magnoliopsida; order Nymphaeales; family Nymphaeaceae; genus Nymphaea; species Nymphaea colorata. The sequence goes on along the minus strand of NW_022204545.1, from coordinate 3,770 downwards.
CCCTCAACTAGTTGCAGACTCAACAAAGTACAGATCAAATAAGATAATTGATCGTGGCCCCCTACTATTTTCAAATACAACGATTTTTCGATCAGATGAGACCACTGATCTAGACTCCTAGCCAAATCCCAATACAACAATTTCATGATCAGATAAGACAACTGATCGAGGCACATGCGGAGATCTAAATCCAACGATTTTCGGATCAGTTAAGACCACTGATATACACCCGTTTCGAGATCGACGTCGAACAATTTTTGTGACCAGTCCCACAACCATATCCAATTCCATAACCTCTGAATGAGATAAGACTAGTCAACCAGACCTACAATAGGATCATGCGTTTTGTGAAGTGCATGAAAGGGAGGTGTTGAATGCCAAGAGAAATTAGAGTGTTGTTGGAGGATCTTTCTGTCTCATCTTTGAAGCCTTTTTTAAGAAAACCAATGGTGATCGAATGAAATGGGGAAGTGAGAGGCAATGAAGATGCCCATGTTGGAGTTCTTGGGGTGGTATTTTGTGCATTCAAGACTCTTGGATTTGGAAACCATGCAGGAGCTGCTCAACATGAAATTAAATCATCAGTTAGACGACTACAACCATTATGGACGTTGTCAAGAAAGCCCTTATTGTCATTTTGATGAACTTTTTGAAATAAGCAAACTCGAATCCAACAATTTTTGGATCGGGTAAGACCACTGATCCAAGCCCACTACTAGTTGCAGACTCAACAAAGTTTCGATCAAATAAGACCACTGATCGTGGCCCACTACTAGTTTCAAATACAACGATTTTTCGATCAGGTGAGACCACTGATCTTGACCCCTAGTCAGATCCCAATACAATAATTTTTGGATCCGATAAGACCACTGATCGAGGCACATACAAAGATCTAAATCCAACGATTTTCGGATCAGATAAGACCACTGATCTACACCCGTTACCAGATCAACATCCTACAATTCTTCAAGCCAGACCCATGGCCATATCCAATTCAATAGCCTCCGGATGAGGTAAGACTAGTCATTCAGAGCAACAATAGGATCATGTGTTTTGTGAAGTTACTGAAAGGGAGGTGTTGAATGCCAAGAGAAATTAGAGTGTTGTTGGATGATCTTTCAGCCTCATCTTAGAAACGTTTTTGAAGAAAACCAATGGTGAACGAATGAAATGGGGAAGTGAGAGGCAATGAAGATGCCCATGTTAGAATTCTTGGGTGGTATTTTGTGCATTCAAGACTCTTGCATTTGGAAACCCATGCAGGAGCTGCTCGACATGAAATTAAATCATCAGTTAGACGACTACAGCCATTATGGACGTTGTCAAGAAAGCCCTTACTGTCATTTTGATGAACTTTTTGAAACAAGCAAATTCGAATGCAACAATTTTAGGATCAGGTAAGACCACTGATCCAAGCCCTCCACTAGTTGCAGACTCAACAAAGTTCGGATCAAATACAACGATTTTTCGATCAGATGAGACCACTGATCTAGACTCCTAGCCAAATCCCAGTACAACAAATTCATGATCAGATAAGAGAACTGATCGAGGCACGTACGGAGATCTAAATCCAACGATTTTCGGATCAGATAAGACCACTGATCTACACCCGTTTCGAGATCAACGTCGAACAATTTTTGTGACCAGTCCCACAACCATATCCAATTCCATAACCTCTGGATGAGATAATACTAGTCATCCAGACCTACAATAGGATCATGCGTTTTGTGAAGTGCATGAAATGGAGGTGTTGAATGCCAACAAAAATTAGAGTGTTGTTGGAGGATCTTTCAGCCTCATCTTAGAAGCGTTTTGATGAAAACCAATGGTGATCGAATGAAATGGGGAAGTGAGAGGCAATGAAGATGCCCATGTTAGAATTCTTGGGGTGGTATTTTGTGCATTCAAGACTCTTGGATTTGGAAACGCATGCAGGAGCTGCTCAACATGAAATTAAATCATCAGTTAGACGACTACAACCATTATGGACGTTGTCAAGAAAGCCCTTACTGTCATTTTGATGAACTTTTTGAAATAAGCAAATTCGAATTCAACAATTTTAGGATCGGGTAAGACCACTGATCCAAGCCCACTACTAGTTGCAGACTCAACAAAGTTTCGATCAAATAAGACCATTGATCGTGGCCCACAACAAGTTTCAAATACAACGATTTTTCGATCAGGTGAGACCACCGATCTTGACCCCTAGTCAGATCCCAATACAATAATTTCTGGATCAGATAAGACCACTGATCGAGGCACATACGAAGATCTAAATCCAACGATTTTCGGATCAGATAAGACCACTGATCTACACTCGTTACCAGATCAACGTCCTACAATTCTTCAGGCCAGACCCATGGCCATATCCAATTCAATAGCCTCTGGATGAGGTAAGACTAGTCATTCAGAGCAACAATAGGATCATGCGTTTTGTGAAGTGCATGAAAGGAAGGTGTTGAATGACAAGAGAAATTACAGTGTTGTTGGAGGATCTTTCACTCTCATCTTAGAAGCGTTTTTGAAGAAAATCAATGGTGATTGAATGAAATGGGGAAGTGAGAGGCAATGAAGATGCCCATGTTAGAATTCTTGGGTGGTATTTTGTGCATTCAAGACTCTTGGATTTGGAAACCCATGCAGGAGCTGCTCAACATGAAATTAAATCATCAGTTAGACGACTACAACCATTATGGACGTTTTCAACAAAGCCCTTACTGTCATTTTGATGAACTTTTTGAAATAAGCAAATTCGAATCCAACAATTTTAGGATCGGGTAAGACCACTGATCCAGGCCCACTACTAGTTGCAGACTCAACAAAGTTCGGATCAAATAAGACAATTGATCGTGGCCCCCTTCTATTTTCAAATACAACGATTTTGCTATCAGATGAGACCACCGATCTAGACTCCTAGCCAAATCCCAATACAACAATTTCAGGATCAGATAAGACAACTGATCGAGGCACATGCGGAGATCTAAATCCAACGATTTTCGGATCAGATAAGACCACTGATCTACACCCGTTTCGAGATCAACGTCGAACAATTTTTGTGACCAGTCCCACAACCATATCCAATTCCATAACCTCTGGATGAGATAGACTAGTCATCCAGACCTACAATAGGATCATGCGTTTTATGAAGTGCATGAAATGGAGGTGTTGAATGCCAAGAGAAATTAGAGTGTTGTTGGAGGATCTTTCAGCCTCATCGTTTTTGAAGAAAACCAATGGTGATCGAATGAAATGGGGAAGTGAGAGGCAATGAAGATGCCCATTTAGAATTCTTGGGTGCTATTTTGTGCTTTCAAGACTCTTGGATTTGGAAACCCATGCAAGAGCTGCTCAACGTGAAATTAAATCATCAGTTAGACGACTACAACCATTATGGGCGTTGTCAAGAAAGCCCTTACTGTCATTTTGATGAACTTTTTGAAATATGCAAATTCGAATACAACAATTTTAGGATCGAGGTAAGACCACTGATCCAAGCCCACTACTAGTTGCAGACTCAGCAAAGTTTCGATCAAATAGGATCTTTCTGCCTCCTCATGGAAGCGTTTTTGAAGAAAACCAATGGTGATCGAATGAAATGGGGAAGTGAGACAATGAAGATGCCCATGTTAGAATTCTTGGGTGGTATTTTGTGCATTCAAGACTCTTGGATTTGGAAACGCATGCAGGAGCTGCTCAACACAAAATTAAATCATCAGTTAGACAACTACAACATTATGGATGTTGTCAAGAAGCCCTTATTGCCATTTTGA
>NW_022204544.1:20000-30777 GCF_008831285.2 Nymphaea colorata | reverse complement strand
AAGAAAGAGATATGGAATGCCCCATAAGTATAAGTAATTTAATTGAGCGTGAGAGCCAAATGAATCGAAAGATTCATGTTCGGTTCGGGAAGAGATCGTGGAAGTTGTGGAATTGATGGGGAGATAATCTACTTTCATTAAGTGATTTATTAGATAATCGAAAGCAGAGGATTTTGAGTACTATTCGCAATTCAGAAGAACTATGCGGAGAGCCGTTGAGCAGCTTGAAAGCCCGGGCTCCGCTTACAGAAGTGGAAAGGGAAGCGGAAGAGTTTCGAGTGAATGGATACTCTAGATGAACAAGAAAGATAATTTGATTATGCCGCTTATCAGAATTTGGAACAATTGAAATTAAAACGAAAGCATTCATTTCGAAACAAAGAGCGATTAATCAGGTCCAACAACGAGTTTTCCAACAGCCTTACAGGGCTCTAGGAACTCTGAATAATTGTTTGACGGCGAGTTACATTTACGCACCATCGGTGCTAATATTGGCATACTTGGGGCCATGAAAGAAATAACCGATTAGTCCTTCTACTATAGGATAGGTATTATTTTTCTCCTTTTTTGCTTCCTAGAAAGAATTAAGAGATACTAATGGTAACCATTCGAGCCGAAGAAATTAGTATATTATCCGCGAACGGATTGAGCATATAATAGAGAAGTAAAGATTGTGAACACTGGTACCGTACTTCAAGTGGGCGACGGCATTGCTCGTATTCATGGTCTTGATGAAGTAATGGCAGGTGAATTAGTAGAGTTTGAGAGGGTACGATAGGTATTGCTCTGAATTTGGAATCCATAATGTTGGCGTTGTATTAATGGGTGACGGTTTGATGATACAGAGGGTAGTTCCGTGAAAGCAACAGGACGAATTGCTCAGATACCGGTGAGTGAGGCTTATTTGGGTCGTGTTATAAATGCCCTAGCTAAACCTATTGATGGGAGGGGTGAATTTTAGCTTCTGAATATCGGTTAATTGAGTCTCCCGCTCCAGGTATTATTTCGAGACGTTCCGTATATGAGCCTCTTCAACGGGGCTTATTGCTATTGATTCGATGATCCCTATAGGACGCGGTCAGCGAGAATTAATTATTGGGGACAGACAGACCGGTAAACAGCAGTAGCTACAGATACTATTCTCAATCAAAAGGTCAAAATGTAATATGCGTTTATGTAGCTATTGGTCAAAAAGCATCTTCCGTGGCTCAGGTAGTGACTACTTTCCAGGAACGGGGAGCAATGGAATACACCATTGTGGTAGCGGAAACAGCGGATTCGCCTGCTACATTACAATACCTCGCTCCTTATACAGGAGCCGCTCTGGCTGAATATTTTATGTACCGTCAACGACATACCTTAATAATTTATGATGATCTCTCCAAACAAGCACAATCTTATCGCCAAATGTCCCTTCTATTAAGAAGACCACCTGGTCGCGAAGCTTATCCAGGAGACGTTTTTTATTTGCATTCCCGCCTTTTGGAAAGAGCCGCTAAACTAAGTTCTCGTTTAGGCGAAGGAAGTATGACTGCTTTACCAATAGTTGAGACTCAATCTGGGGACGTTTCGGCTTATATTCCCACTAATGTCATTTCCATTACAGATGGGCAAATCTTCTTATCCGCGGATTTATTCAATGCTGGAATCCGTCCAGCTATTAATGTGGGTATTTCCGTCTCCAGAGTAGGATCCGCAGCTCAAATTAAAGCCATGAAACAAGTAGCCGGCAAATTAAAATTAGAATTGGCTCAATTTGCAGAGTTAGAAGCCTTTGCGCAATTCGCTTCCGATCTAGATAAAGCTACTCAGAATCAATTGGCAAGAGGTCAACGATTACGGGAGTTGCTCAAACAATCCCAATCATCCCCTCTCGCGGTGGATGAACAGATAGTTACTATTTATACCGGAACGAATGGATATCTTGATCAATTAGAAATTGGACAGGTAAAGAAATTTATTGTTCAGTTACGTACCCATTTAAGAACAAATAAGCCTCAGTTACAAGAAATCATATCTTCTACCAAGGTATTCACCGAGCAAGCGGAAGCCCTTTTGAAAGAGGCTATTCAGGAGCAGATGGAACTATTTCTACTTCAGGAACAAACATAAAGAAATTGGTTATTTCATTTGGTAGAGTCTCTTAGTACGACATAAATTGTTGAGAAAAGAAATGGCTCTGATTCGAATCATTCCAAATATGTTTCTTGGAATAGCAATCCAAACAAAATAGATGTAAATAAATTGCGTCCAATAGGATTTGAACCTATACCAAAGGTTTAGAAGACCTCTGTCCTATCCATTAGACAATGGACGCTTCTCGTCCCGATTCTCTTCTTTCTGATTCCTCCTTTCCATTCCCTGTTTGGATAAAAACAGAAACAATCAGATTGTATGCGTCTTAGGGAATAAAGACGCATATTAAAATCAATGATGGATGTATTATGATTCATATCGAGCGGGTAGCGGGAATCGAACCCGCATCGTTAGCTTGGAAGGCTAGGGGTTATAGTCGACGTCGATTCATCACTATTAACGTCTCTAATTCAAAACCGAACATGAAACTTTGGTTTCATTCGGCTCCTTTATGGAATAAAGGATAGATTCCCCGATTTAGGGCGTAAAGTAACCTAAACGAAAAAATTGACGATGTATGATATTAGTATGGAAATGGAAAGGTATGGAAATCAAAGAAGGAAGTCATAGCAAATCGGAATAAGAAAAATTCGATCCATAACACCTATGTCAGCTTTTCTGTCTGAATGTATCCAAAGCTATTCGCTTTCTAGATGATCCCTCTAGAGGAGGGGTATTATAAAAACCCTTCTAGTTACTTCGTTCCCTATTTCTACTGACATGAATCCTTAGGAAAAGAATCTTATTTCTACCGAGCTGAAACAATATATGCCGATGGCCCCGGTAAACCGAAGTCACCGTTTAATAGCTATTTGGCTTCAATCTCCCCTTTACAAAAATCGAAGATCTAGTTACGATTAGAAATACACTTTTGTATCTTCATCCATGGATCTTTTACTCATACTTATCTAATTCTAATTGGAAAACTCAAAAAATTATGCTTCGCAATTCCATAATCCCAGTTTTTGGATGCAAATCGCGAAAATTATATTCTTCCCCAATTGTGGCATTGATAGGAAAGGGTTAAACCCTTATAAGAAATAAAGTTTTTGATCGGAATATGAATGTATCAAACCGAAAGAACCCTTAACTATTTCAGTTGGTAATAGAACGAATCACACTTTTACCACTAAACTATACCCGCTACATTGTGATTATTGTATAGGAATGGCCCATTTGTCGAACAAGGAGATGAGGCGCGATCAAGATATTGTGAATATTAGAGTGCTGACATGCCCTGTCTCCGGGGATACTTGATGAAATAGGGCAAGAGGATAAATAAAAAACCTTTTTGTTTTGCTGTAGAAGTCGTTACTCAGAGGTCCGATAGAATCGGCGAGGTTGGAACAGAAAAATAAGTTTTGTGCAATAATATATATAGTTAAGTTATAGTTTATAGTTCCATTTTTTTTTTGCTCAAGTTTATTTAAACAAAACAAAGCTTGTCTCTTGAGTACTTGAGGGAACATACATACGCTTTTCCCATTCCAATAAAAAAAAGCAACGATGAATCAAAGGAAAAATAAGGAAATAACAATATAATAAATTTCCTTCATATCATAGAAATCGAAATAGCTCTTGTTGCTGCTTCAACTCAATAACATATTGAGTTTCCAATTTCTCATTTTAGGTTAGGTTGAAAAGGGGGGAATGGCCTGGCCAGTGCCTAGCCAGGCCGGGAGAACAAAAGAATAACCTTTCGAACGAAATAAAATCAAAGAGGGATCTTTTTTTCCTTTTTTCCTTTAGAGATACCTGTTTTGAATGGTTGTATAAATAGGATTTCTTATAAAATTCATATATATCTCTAGAATAAAGAAAAAGAAATATGAATCTTTACTTCACACGTCGTGTCACATATGAATTATTCATTTTTTTTTTTTTCAATTTGGAGAGATGGCTGAGTGGACTAAAGCGGCAGATTGCTAATCTGTTGTACGAGCTATTCGTACCGAGGGTTCGAATCCCTCTCTCTCCGTTTCCTACGCTCACTTGATATTTATCTTTCTCATTCTATAAACCCCGAGTCCCTTTGGTTTGGTTGGATTGATGATTTCATTTAAATAAATGAAATGTATGGAATAGATAAAATTTTAAGTTAAGAAGATGGATTTAGAAACCAAACCAAAAAAGGAAAGAAAAAATCTATTATTCTTTATTCTTCGCGTCCAGGATTACGTCCTGGGTCATTAGACAGGAATCCGAAGATGAAGAGCGAAACAAAGAATATCACCACCGTATAAACGAACAGTTTGAGAGTAAGCATTACAAATCTCCAAGACCTGTTGGGGGAGAAAAAGGGAATAGATTCTCAACCTTTGTACCATCTCATTTTTGATACCAAGAAACGAAGTGGTTTTTAGAAAAGAAAGGAATTAACAGGAATTCAATTCATTTGTATTGTAATAAAATAAGGTTCTGATTCCTTCGTTACCAAAAAAAAGAATCTCGTCATACCTACAATGCGATTTGTTGATATTGCATTGCGGGGGCTCAGAATACCGTATGCGCTCCATGGATGGAGGGTCAGAATGAGGAAATGAGGTGATCCGGATTCACGGAGTCTATTGAAGAATGTTCAATGTTTGAATCGAGGGTTCTTGTCTTAATGCACTACTTATCTCATCTTTCTTGGTAAAATTGGTAAAATATTTTTTTTTTTTTTTGAATAAGTCATGAATCTTTCTAGAACAGTATCAAGGATCTCATCGAAAACTTACAGCAGCTTGCCACACAAAGGCTAAGAGAAAAAAGAGCACAGGTATGACCGGCATAAAATCCACGATTGGGTTCAAAAAAGCATAAGCCTCGGGCAATTTTGCGAAGAAAAACCCACTCGGCTGAAGGGCAGAATTAAGACAGATACAGATTAAACTAAAGATATTAGGCATAACAAATATTTTGTTCTTAGAATAATATCATTTTTATTGAGTTATTTCTTGAAGGGAAAAAATCAAGAAAGAGGGTAGGTAAAAAAGTCCTTCTTTCTTTGAATTCCCCCAATCAAAGATCCTTCAATTGTCAAATTGAATTATACGGAATCATACTTTCATACAATATCTTAATTATCTTAATTTAATTATATGTAATGATCAATGAATTTAGTTTTATTCCGGATTTACACGTGTCGAATCTCAGCAACAACTTCTTTCTTCCATAGATACTGGGCTGGAATTGACGAACACCCGATACCAATATTAATGTATATTCGTGTTTGAATAGAAACATAAATGGGGCGTGGCCAAGCGGTAAGGCAACGGGTTTTGGTCCTGTTACTCGGAGGTTCGAATCCTTCCGTCCCAGATTAATTCCATCTTAACTCAACAAATATTATTTGTTCTCTTTAATCATCTAAATTTCTATTTAGGAGGTTCATGTTGGATACAATGTAATCGTAATCTATTCTTTATTTCTAGTTTTTTCTTTCTAGTTTGGTTTTTAATGTTAATGATTTTTAATGTTAATGATTCTTTTCTGAATTAGACTTTACCTTTCTATTCTGTATTCTGTTTCCTACACACGGAATTCACTTTCAATGACTGACACACGTATGAAAAATCCATGATTTTGGTATAGGCGTGGGGGGAGCATAGACATAGATCCGTTGAAAAGATATTTTTTTGATTTAATTCAAAATTGGATTATTCAGTCTATGTCCGTACCGTTCATATTGGAGTTGGTTAGTCAAAAGAAACTTTATGCTTGAATCCAGAAAATTCTGATTCCTGCATGATCCATTCTGAGTCGAAATGTGAAAGAAACCTCTTCTATCTTCTAACTTTGAATTAATGGTAAAGCAGATATGGTAATCGTATCTCATTTAATAATTATCCCAATTGAGAATTCATTTTATTTGGATTCTAATGAGGGTTCGAGTTCGTGGTACCAATTCCATCAACGGGATTCGAGTTCCTAAGACTGGACTCAAATGAAAAAATGGGAATAAAAAACGGATCTGGACCTTTTTTGTTTTGCACTTATACGTGTCTGGTACTGGTATAGCACGCAGCTTACACAGCTTATAAGAAAAGAAGATTCTTTTGTTGGTTGACCGGGTATGCATGATTCATAATATAATCCAGATGAAATGTTTTTTAGATATGTGATGTGCTGATCAACAATGGAAGGTATCAATTGAAATATCTGTGGCTATTCCCGATTTCATCAACAAACAATCAAGTTCAATAGGAATAGATGCATTGTATTGTACCCAATTTGCATCTGGTTCTAATGAACTGATGAATAATGGAATTGTAAATCCATTGGTAGGCAGAATCGCGGATTTAATTTACTTGACTTTATCGAACGACTCTGGAAGCAAAAAAGCAGAATATGCCGAAAAGAAGCATGCCACCCTTTTGTATTGTTATTGTTCTATTTCAGTAAGAACAAACAACAAACAGTCTTTGGTTTCGGTCAGAAATTTCTGTGATGCCTTAAAATATCCACGATTACCCGCGGTAACAGCTGTATATATAACATAACCCGATGGATACCAAAAGATCATGCTGCTTTGATTCTGATATTCTCAATCAGATTCAAGAATGAATCGAGGACGTTCACTTTATCTTATTTACTTTACTGTGTCTTTTTTTATTCATTTTTTGACTTTTACTATATTTCTTATTATGTTTGATGCTCATGAACAAAGAAATGAAATTAGTTTTAGATTTTGTTTCTCGTCCCATTTATCTGGTTTAGACAGTTGATCTGGTTTAGACAGTTGATGATTTAAGGAAAAGCAAAATTAAATTTCATGTTATTATGATGATCAAAATGATCAAATTGACGTCTAAGAGATATCCGTAATTACAGTTATTCGTTGTGATTGCACAGACTTGCTGATTGATTCAGAGATCAAATTGAGTCTTTACGGAAGAACTGCTTTCCACCAATAGCAATGATGGCAAAGTACGAGATTTTTTTATGTGAAACCATTTTTCATGAATCCTTGATACTCGATGAAGTCTGAGATTAGTTAATTTATCATTTACCATCAAACCACTTTGGCCCTTTCTGGTTCATTGGAATGGCTTAATCAGTTACTAACTCATTCTTTTCCGGTATTGGAAATCCAATTAAAGATCTTTAGTTTAGCTTAGTCGTTCGAGCAAGAATTGGCTCATTTCACTCATGACTGATTGTCACAAATGATCAGGTTGTTAACTAACTTCTTGTTTATTCGTCTTTCTTATAAATGGTGAAATAAATGATTCATACGCTAGAATCAGGGGGCAAACTGGATACTTGTTAGATATACATATGCGTCCATGGAGAATATTAAAAAATAGAATAAAAGATCAATCAATGACTATTCATGATTTAATTCCATATTGAATCAATCCCGTACCGATTCCGAATTATAGGAATTTTTGTTATGGTAAAACTTCGTTTGAAACGATGTGGTAGAAGGCAACGTGCGACTTGAATGACATGATCGGCTGTGGATTTTTACATCCATCATCTTCAATGAGGATGCTCTTGGCTCGACATATTTTGTTCTGTTTCACCATTACTCCACGATGTTGGGTTGTAATGTAAATAAAATAGTACATGATGGAGCTCGAGAATAAATGATTATCAGAGCAGGATCTAGGGTTAGTGCCAATTAATAATTTGGAACGACTTCGTAAGTATATCTTCGATATAGAAAAGGTCAAATTGGACCGACTTTTCTATAAAAAAAAAGTTTGCTGTAATTGGTGAGACTATTTCGATGATAAAGAAGTGTATCACAGGGGAATTAATGGAATTGAATCGTTCGTATGATTCTTCGACGTAAAGAAATAGCCAAAAGGTATGTTGCTGCCGTTCCGGAAGATTAAAGATCACCGAAGTAATGTCTAAACCTAATGATTCAAGGATAAGTGATTCCAAAACAAGAAAACACCATTTTCAATGATTGTCTCAATCAAGTGGATTGGATCATAATAAGTAAGAAATGGAAATATATTCCAGACGAGACAAAAAAGGGGTTATAGACCGCTCAATAAATATTTATTTAAGGATTTTTTAAGGATTTCTTTTTTAGTCCTTGAGAATTACCCAACTTGAGTTATGAGGACGAATGATATTTTTATTTTATAGGAAGGAAGAAGGAAAAAAGACGACTTCAATCATAATTTAATTGATGATTTCAAGGATCCGTTTGCTATAGATTTATATCCATCAATTTTAATCATTCTTTCTCGAGCCGTATGAGGAGAAAACTTCCTATACGTTTCCAGGGGGGGGGGTATTGCCCATCGATCTATCCCAATGAGCCACCTATCGAATCATTGCAATTGATGTCAGATCCCGAAGAGAGGGAAGAGATCTTCGGAAAGTAGGCTTTTACGACCCGATAAAGAATCAAACTTATTTAAATGTTCCTGCTATTCTATATTTCCTTGAAAAAGGAGCTCAACCCACGGAACTGTTCATGATATTTCAAAAAAGGCAGAGGTATTTAAGGAACTTCGAGTTAATCAAACAAAATGAAATTAATGAAATCAAAAGATGGACCGGTATAGTAGCTAGTTCTAGTTTTGTTTAATTGTTTCTTCGCCACTCTCTTGCTATATTCATACCTATTCGCTATTGTTCCTATATGGTTTGAGATAATGTAAGGACAAAGAATGACAAAGAATCTCTTTGTCTTTTTATATTTATATGAATATGAGAGGGATAGAAAAAGGATTATATTATATGTCATAACTGAAATCCATGAAATTATGGGATTACCATTAATCTGATGGTTTTCCTTGGGACTCCCTCACCTCAAGAAACAAGAGGTGAATCTTGGGGCCTATAGTGATAGTGAATAAATACGATATTCTTTTTTACCTACTTCTTCTTTACTTCACTTCATTTTCATTTCTTGTAGTGCCAATCTAACACAAGGCCTTATCTTATTTATATTTAGTTTATTTATTGTATTTTGTTTGATTTGATTTCCCAATATTTCGTTTGTATTGACAATGGTCTCTCGAACGAATAGAATACAATAGAATTCGATCGTAGATAAATCGATCTATTCTTGCGGTTTCATAGGTTTGGTTTTTACTTCATTCAAAGGATTGGTTTGAGGGATCGTCTGTGACACAGGAAGTCTTTTTTTTTATTTACTAAAGCTATACTTATCTGTGAATCTGCTCTTCTTTATTGTATAGATTTTTTAGAATCATAGTTTCTTCTAAACTTGCTGTTATTCTTATGCTTATGTTAGTTCAATGTTTTGACTTGACTGGTTCCGGTAATTTTGACTTGACTGGTTCCGGTAATCAAATCTCTTGATTTTTATTTCGATCGTAATTAGATCCTTATCTGGGTTGCTAACTCAACGGTAGAGTACTCGGCTTTTAAGTGCGGCTATGATCTTTTACACATTTGGATGAAGCGGATTCGTCCATACCATCGGTAGAGTTTGTAAGACCACGACTGATCCTGAAAGGGAATGAATGGAAAAAACAGCATGTCGTATCAATGGATAACTCTGAGAATACTTCATTCTTATCTGGTCATATCAGATCGGTAAAAAATGTCCTTTTGATTCTTAGCTAGAACGGTTCAAAATTCATTCACAGTTGGGTCAAGTGAATAAATGGATAGAGCTATATGGCTCCAATTATAAGGAAAAACCAAAAGCAACGAGTTTCCGTTCTTATCTGAATTCGAACGAATACCCGATCTAATTAGACGTTAAAAATATATTAGTGCCTGATGCGGGAAAGGGCTCTCCTGCGAGTGGATCATTGATTCCTTTAAAAAAAAATCCTAACTATTCACTGTTCTCCATTAGTTACTGGAGTGTAACCAAATGTGTATAAGAAACGGTGTACTGATAAATATAACTCATTCCAAAGTCAGAAGAGCGATCGGGTTGCAAAAATAAAGGATTTCTAATACACAATCTCTTGTAACTATACCCAAACACGAACGAGTTGGATGGAAAAAGAGAGGATGCGTTGATTAGACGTCTTGTCTCCAGGTATATCAGTTTTTATGATATACCTTGTTAGGACCATATCGCACTATGTATTGATTATTTAATAACCCAAGAAATCCTCCCCCGCATGCGGTTCAAGTTTCATTGCAAACAAATGGATAAATTGCAAGACGAATTGCAAGGCTATTTAGAAATAGATAGATACCGGAAACAGCGCTTCTTATATCCACTTCTTTTTCGGGAGTATATCTATGCACTTGCTCATGATCATGGTTTAAATAGTTCGATTTTTTATGAACCCACGGAAAATTTAGGTTATGACAATGACAATAAATCTAGTTCACTAATTGTGAAACGCTTAATTACTCGACTGCATCAACAGAATCATTTGACCATTTCGGTTAATGATTCTAGGTTCGTTGGGCCCAACAGGAGTTTTTATTCTCAAACGATACCAGAGGGTTTTGCAGGAATTATGGAAATTCCATTCTCGGTGCGATTAGTATCTTCCCTAGAAAGAGAAAGAATAGCAAAATATCAGTATCAGAATTTACGATCTATTCATTCAATATTTCCCTTTTTAGAGGACAAATTATCACATTTATATTATGTTTCAGATATACTAATACCCTACCCAATCCATCTGGAAATCTTGCTTCAAACTCTCCGCACTCGGATACGAGATGCTCCTTCTTTGCATTTATTGAGATGTTT
>NW_022204544.1:7500-15000 GCF_008831285.2 Nymphaea colorata | reverse complement strand
TATGAGTTCCAGTATCTATAAGAATTAGAATTCTTACCGTTTCTACCGTTTCTATCTTATTCTTATAGTATGAATATACCAATTAGTTATCTATGGATGATGAGATTCCGTTGATACGGAGCCAATTCTATTATTGAACGTCCAATTCGCGTGCATCCAGCAGGAATTGAACCTACGAATTTGCCAATTATGAGTTGGGCGCTTTAACCATTCAGCCATGGATGCTTCGCGGAGACTCGTCATCAACGGGGGCTGTCTTTGTGTAAGTGGATTTCAATTGAAATATAATCTTTCGTTTAGGAGAAATCAATGAAACGGCATCAATTCAAATCCTGTATTTTGGAATTGAGAGAGATATTGAGAGAGATCAAGAATTCTCGCTATTTCTTAGATTCATGGACCAAATTCGATTCAGTGGTGTCTTTCACTCACATTTTTTCCACCAAGAACGTTTTGTGAAACTCCTTGGCCCCCAAACTTGGAGTGTCCTGCTTTCACGTGATTCACAGGGTTCAACAAGCAATCGATATTTCACTTCACGATCAAAGGTGTAGTACTGCTTGTAGTAGCGGTCCTTATATATCGTATTAACAATCGAAATATGGTCGAAAGAAAAAATCTCTATTTGATGGGGCTTTCTTCCTATACCTATGAATTCCATTGGACCCAGAAATGATACATTGGAAGAATCTTTTTGGTCTCCCAATATCAATAGGTTGATTGTTTCGCTCCTGTATCTTCCAAAAGGGAAAAAGATCTCTGAGAGTTGTTTCATGGATCCGAAAAGAGTACTTGGGTCCTCCCAATAACTAAAAAGTGTATCATGCCTGAATCTAACTGGGGTTCGCGGTGGTGGAGGAACTGGATCGGAAAAAAGAGGGATTCTAGTTGTAAGATATCTAATGAAACAGTAGCTGGAATTGAGATCTCATTCAAAGAGAAAGATATCAAATATCTGGAGTTTCTTTTTGTATCCTATATGGATGATCCGATCCGCAAGGACCATGGTTGGGAATTGTTTGATCGTGTTTCTCCGAGGAAGAAGCGAAACATAATCAATTTGAATTCGGGACAGCTATTCGAAATCTTAGCGAAACACTTGATTTGTTATCTCATGTCTGCTTTTCGTGAAAAAAGACCAATTGAAGTGGAGGGTTTCCTCAAACAACAAGGAGCTGAGGCAACTATTCCATCAAATGATATTGAGCATGTTTCCCATCTCTTCTCGAGAAACAAGTGGGATATTTCTTTGCAAAATTGTGCTCAATTTCATATGTGGCAATTCCACCAAGATCTCTTCGTTAGTTGGGGGAAGAATCAGCACGAATCGGATTTTTTGAGGAACGTATCGAGAGAGAATTTGATTTGGTTAGACAATATGTGGTTGGTAAACAAGGATCGGTTTTTTAGCAAGGTACGGAATGTATCGTCAAATATTCAATATGATTCCACAAGATCTATTTTCGTTCAAGTAACGGATTCTAGCCAATTGAAAGGATCTTCTGATCAATCCAGAGATCATTTCGATTCCATTAGGAATGAGGATTCGGAATATCACACATTGATCAATCAAACAGAGATTCAGCAACTAAAAGAAAGATTGATTCTTTGGGATCCTTCCTCTCTTCAAACGGAACGAACAGAGATAGAATCAGATCGATTCCCGAAATACCCTTCTGGATATTCCTCAATGTCCCGGCTATTCACGGAACGTGAAAAGCAGATGAATAATCATCTGTTTCCGGAAAAAATCGAAGAATTTCTTGGGAATCCTACAAGATCAATTCGTTCTTTTTTCTCCGACAGATGGTCAGAACTTCATCTGGTTTCGAATGCTACTGAGAGGTTCACTAGAGATCAGAAATTGTTGAAGAAACAACAAGATGTTTTTTCTTTTGTCCCTTCCAGGCGATCGGAAAAGAAAGAAATGGTTGATATATTCAAGATAATTACGTATTTACAAAATACCGTCTCAATTCATCCTATTTCATCAGATCGGGGATGTGATATGGTTCCGAAGGATGAACCGGATATGGACAGTTCTAATAAGATCTCATTCTTGAACAAAAACCCATTTTGTGATTTATTCCATCTATTCCATGACCGGAACAAAGGGAGATACACGTTGCACCACGATTTTGAATCAGAAGAGAGATTTCAAGAAATGGCAGATCTATTCACTCTATCAATAACCGAGCCTGATCCGGTGTATCATAAGGGATTTGCCTTTTCTATTGATTCCTACGGGTTGGATCAAAAAAAATTCTTGAATGAGGTATTCAACTCCAGGGATGAATCGAAAAAGAACTCTTTATTGGTTCTACCTCATATTTTTGATGAAGAGAATGAATCTTTTTATCGAAGGATCAGAAAAAAATGGGTCCGGATCTCCTGCAGGAATGGTTTGGAAGATCCAAAACCCAAAATAGTGGTATTTGCTAGCAACAACATAATGGAGGCAGTCAATCAATATAGATTGATCCGAAATCTGATTCAAATCCAATATAGCACCTATGGGTACATAAGAAATCTATCGAATAGATTCTTTTTAATGAATAGATCCGATCGCAACTTCGAATATGGAATTCAAAGGGATCAAATAGGAAATGATACTCTGAATCATATAACTATAATGAAATATATGATCAACCAACATTTATCGAATGTGAAAAAGAGTCAGAAGAAATGGTTCGATCCTCTTATTTCTCGAACCGAGAGATCCATGAATCGGGATCCTAATGCATATAGATACAAATGGTCCAATGGGAGCAAGAATTTCCAGGAGCATTTGGAGCATTTCGTTTCTGAACAGAAGAACCGTTTTCAAGTGGTGTTCGATCGATTACGTATTAATCAACATTCGATTGATTGGTCCAAGGTTATCGACAAACAAGATTTGTCTAAGTCACTTCATTTCTTTTTGTCCAAGTCACTTCTCTTTTTGTCTAAGTCACTTACTTTTTTCTTTGTGAGTATCGGGAATATCCCCATTCATAGGTCCGAGATCCACATCTATGAATTGAAAGGTCCGAATGATCAACTCTGCAATCAGTTGTTAGAATCAATAGGTGTTCAAATCGTTCATTTGAATAAATTGAAACCCTTCTTATGGATGATCATGATACTTCCCAAAGATCGAAATTCTTGATCAATGGGGAAAATATCAGCATTTTTGTTCAATAAGATACCAAAGTGGATGATTGACTCACTCCATACTAGGAATAATCGCAGGAAATTCTTTGATAACACGATTCCTATTTCTCAATGATATCCCACGATCGGGACAATGGCTGAATCCCGTGAAACCATTTCATAGAAGTTCATTGATATCTTCTTTTATAAAGCAAATCTACTTCGATTCTTGAATAATCCACATCACTTCTGCTTCTATTCTAACAAAAGATTCCCTTTTATGCGGAAAAGACCCGTATCGATAATTATGATCTTACATATGGACAATTCCTCCATATCTCGTTCATCCGCAACAAGATATTTTCTTGTGCGTCGGTAAAAAAAAACATGTTTTTTTTGGAGAGAGATACTATTTCACCAATCGAGTCACAGGTATCTGACATATTCATACCTAACGATTTTCCCACAAAGTGGTGACGAAACGTATAACTTGTACAAATCTCAGCCTCTTTCAACTTATTGTCAGCCTCTTTCAGATATGAATCTATCTGATTCAGAAGGAAGAACTTGCATCAGTATCTCAGTTTCAATTCAAACATGGGTTTGATTCACACTCCATGTTCTGAGAAAGATTTACCATCCGCAAAAAACGGAATCTTTGTCTAAAGAAATGCGTTGAGAAACGGCCAGATGTATAGAGCCTTTCAACGAGATAGTGCTTTTCAAATCTCTCAAATGGAATCTGTTCCAAACGTATATGCCATGGTTCCTACTTCGGCAGGGTGCAAATATATAAATTTCATCCTTTTAGATACTTTTTCAGACCCATTGCCGATACTAAGTAGCAGTCACAAATTTGTATCCTTTTTTTATGATATTATGCATGGATCAGATATATCATGGTCAATTCTTCAGATTCCATTGTGGGCGATTCTTCCACGATGGAATCTGATAAGTGGATTTCGAGTAAGTGTTACAGAATCTTCTTCTGCCCGAAGAAATGATTCATCGAAATAATGAGTCACCCGTTCCATTGAATGGACACATCTGAGATCACCAAATGCTCGGGAGTTCCTCTATTCAATCCTTTTCCTTCTTCTTGTTGCTGGATATCTCGTTCGTACGCATCTTCTCTTATTTCCCGAGTCTCTAGTGAGTTACAGACAGAGTTAGAAAAGATCAAATCTTGATGATTCCATCATACATGATTGAGTTGCGAAAACTTCTGGATAGGTATCCTCCACCTGAACTGAATTCTTCTGGTTAAAGAATCTCTTTCTAGTTGCTCTGGAACAATTAGGAGATTCTCTGGAAGAAATACGGAGTTCTGCTTCTGGTGGCAACATGCTATTGAGTGGTGTCCCCACTTATGGGGTCAAATCAATACGTTCTAAGAAGAAAGATTTGAATATCAATCTCATCGATATCATCTATCTCATAAGTATCATACCAAATCCCATCAATTCAATCACTTTTTCGAGAAATACGAGACATCTAAGTCGTACAAGTAAAGAGATCTATTCATTGATAAGAAAAAACGTGAACAGTGATTGGATTGATGATCAAATAGAATCCTGGGTCGCGAACAGTGATGGATTGATGATGCCAGAAAGAGAATTCTTAGTTCAGTTCTCCACCTTAACGACAGAAAAAAGGATTGATCAAATTCTATTGAGTCTGACTCATAGTGATCATTTATCAAAGAATGACTCTGGTTATCAAATGATTGAACAACCGGGATCCATTTACTTACGATACTTAGTTGACATTCAAAAAAGGTATCTAATGAATTATGAGTTCAATAGATCCTGTTTAGCAGAAAGACGGATATTCCTTGCTCATTATCAGACAATTACTTATTCACAACCCCGTGTGGGGCTAATAGTTCTCATTTCCCATCTCATGGAAAACCCTTTCGCTCCGCTTAGCCTACCCCCTTCTAGGGGTTTTAGTGATAGTTTTATAGGAACTGGACGATCATATTTTGTCAAATACCGAGTGACAAACTCCTATGTTCCCTTCATTACGGTATTTCCGAACAAGTTCCTGATGAAATCAAGTTATCTATTGATGATATCGATATTGAGGATCGTGACGATATCGATATTGATGATCGTGACGATGATGACCTTGATACGGAGCTGCTAACTATGCCGAATGTGCTAACTATGTATATGACGCCGAAAATAGACCAATTTGAGATCACCCTTCCATTAGAATTAGCAAAAGCAATGTCTCCTTGCATAATATGGATTCCAAACATTCATGATCTTATGTGAATGAGTCAATTACTTATCCCTCGGTCTATTAGTGAACCATCTCCCCAGGGATTGTGAAAGATGTTCCACTAGAAATATTCTTGTTATTGCTTCGACTCATATTCCCCAAAAAGTGGATCCCGCTCTAATAGCTCCGAATAAATCAAAACATGCATTAAGATACGAAGGCTTCTTATTCCACAACAACGAAAGCACTTTTTCATTCTTTCATATACTAGGGGATTCCGCTTGGAAAAGAAAATGTCCCATACTAATGGATTCGGATCCATAACCATGGTTCCAATGCACGAGATCTGTAGCACTTACCAATGAGTCCTATCAATTAGTATTACACAAAAGAAATCAATTATAGACACTAATACAATTAGATCAGCTCTTCATAGACAAACTTGGGATTTGCATCCCAGGTAAGATCCGTTCAGTATCATGAGATCCTTTTCTATCAGATAGGAAGGGCTGTTGCACAAAATGTACTTCTAAGTAATTGCTCCATAGATCCTATATCTATCTATATGAAGAAGAAATCATGTAAGAAGGGGATCTTATTTGTCCAAATGGTACTTCGAACTTGGAACGAGCATGAAGAAATTAACGATACTTCTTTATCTTTTGAGTTGTTCTGCCGGATCGGTCGCTCAAGATCTTTGGGGACCCGATGAACAAAATTGGATCACTTCTTATGGATTCGTTGAGAATGATTCTGATCTAGTTCATGGCCTATTAGAAAGCGCTCTGGTGGGATACTCACGGACAGAATGCAGTCAGTTTGATAATGATCGAGTGACATTGCTTCTTCGGTCCGAACCAAGGAATCAGTTAGATATGATGCAAAATGGATCTTGTTCTATCGTTGATCAGAGATTTCTATATGAAAAATACGAATCGGGGTTTGAAGAAGGGGAAGGAGAAGGAACCCTCGACCTGCAACAGATAAAGGAGGATGAGGATTTATTCAATCACATAGTTTGGGCTCCTAGACTATGGCGCCCTCATGGCAATCTATTGATTTTATCGAAAGGCCCAATAAATTGGGATTTCCCTATTGGGTCAGGTCATTTCGGGACAAGCGGATCATTTATCATAAAGAGGATAAGCTTCAAGAGAATGATTCGGAGTTCTTGCGGAGTGGAACCGTGCAGTACCAGACACGAGATAGATCTTCCAAAGAACAAGGGTTTTTTCGAATAAGCCAATTCATTTGGGACCCTGGCAGATCAATTCTTTTTCCTATTCAAAGATCAGCCCTTTGTCTCTGTGTTTTCACGTCGAGAATCTTTTGCAGATGAAGAGATGTCAAAGGGACTTATTACTTCCCAAACAAATTCTCCTACATCTATATATCAAACGCTGGTTGATCAAGAATACGCAAGAAAAGCACTTCGAATTGTTGATTCATCGCCAGAGATGGCTTAGAACTAATACTAATAGTTCATTATCTAATGGATCTTTTCCGTTCTAATACTCTATCCGAGAGTTATCAGTATTTATCAAATCTGTTCCTATCTAATAACGGAACGCTATTGGATCAAATGACAAAGACTTGTTGAGAAAGAGATGGCTTTTCCCGGATGAAATGAAACATTTGATTCATGCACCAGGAGAAAGATTCCATTCCTTAGCCGAAAGATATGTGGCCGTGAAAGAGGGATTAAGTGGAACAGAATTGACCGGGTGTAGAGTCGTGGAAACACTTGTTTATTCCATATTTTGGACCTTAGCTCCATGGAGCAATATGCTACTGCTGAAACATGGAACAATTGAAATCTTAGATCAAAACACTATGTATGGATGGTATGAACTGCCTAAACAAGAATTCTGGAACGGCGAACAACCAGAACCTATTACTCACTACATCAAACAATTTCCATTAATGAAACATGTAAATCCATTGGAAAATCAAAAATGCGCATGTCCGATGAAATGGTTGTTGCTATCTGCTCCAATAACGAATCATTGGTTTAACTGAATAACTCAATCAAATAGATAGACCTTTCTCTTCGTCTCAGGTCGATAGATCTTCTCAATTGGAATATCTCTTATATGGATAATACACATTCCAGTTGACCGAGCCTAATTCTAATTGTTTTGT
>NW_022204543.1:0-8794 GCF_008831285.2 Nymphaea colorata | reverse complement strand
ATCAATACGAATAGGATTTAAGCCTTTCATTCGATCCCATATAGTTAATCCAATGTGTTCAACATGTTGTTAATTTATAATGATTGATTTAATGTACTGAAATCACAAGTTTGTTTCAATACATATGAGACTTTTGTCAGTTCATTTGCTTCACTATAGTTAATCCAATGTGTTGAACATGTTACGCTTATATTGGATGATTTAAGGGTTTCAAAATCACAAGTTCAAATGAATATGCATGAAATAAATGTTATTCATTTGATCATGTAAAGTTAATTGAACGCGTTTAATTAGTTATATGTATTATCGTATACTTATCACTCGTATACATATATTACGCGTTTTATACATATACATATTATTGTAGGCAATCGAATGCGTTTAACTTGTTGTTATGTTACATAGAACGATTTAAGGATTGAAATCACAAGTTCATATAAATGAATGGGGTTATGCCATTCATTTGCTTATTATCGTTAATCCAATGACTTTAAGTTGTTGTTACATTTAATTGAACGTTAAAAGTATTGAAACGAAACGTTTGTATGAATATGAATGAAATTTAAGCAATTGATTGGCTCCTTTATTGTTAATAACATGAGTTGGACTTGTTTTATTTATATTGATTGATTTAAGGGATTGAAATCACAAGTTCGTATCATACGAATAGGATTTAAGCCTTTCATTCGATCCCTATAGTTAATCCAATGTGTTCAACATGTTGTTAATTTATAATGATTGATTTAATGTACTGAAATCACAAGTTTGTATGAATACAGATGAGACTTTATCAGTTCATTTGCTTCACTATAGTTAATCCAATGTGTTGAACATGTTACGCTTATATTGGAGATTTAAGGGTTTCAAAATCACAAGTTCAAATGAATATGCATGAAATAAATGTTATTCATTTGATCATGTAAAGTTAATTGAATGCGTTTAATTAGTTATATGTATTATCGTATACTTATCACTCGTATACATATATTACGTGTTTTATACATATACATATTATTGTAGGCAATCGAATGCGTTTAACTTGTTGTTATGTCTACATAGAACGATTTAAGGATTTGAAATCACAAGTTCATATAAATGAATGGGGGTTATGCCATTCATTTGCTTAGTTATCGTTAATCCATGACTTTAAGTTGTTGTTACATTTATATTGAACGGTTAAAGTATTGAAACGAAACGTTTGTATGATATGAATGAAATTTAAGCAATTGATTGGCTCCTTTTTGTTAATAACATGAGTTGGACTTGTTTTATTTATATTGATTGATTTAAGGGATTGAAATCACAAGTTCGTATCAATACGAATAGGATTTAAGCCTTTCATTCGATCCCCTATAGTTAATCCAATGTGTTCAACATGTTGTTAATTTATAATGATTGATTTAATGTACTGAAATCACAAGTTTGTATGAATACATATGAGACTTTAATCAGTTCATTTGCTTCACTATAGTTAATCCAATGTGTTGAACATGTTACGCTTATATTGGATGATTTAAGGGTTTCAAAATCACAAGTTCAAATGAATATGCATGAAATAATGTTATTCATTTGATCATGTAAGTTAATTGAACGCGTTTAATTAGTTATATGTATTATCGTATACTTATCACTCGTATACATATATTACGCGTTTTATACATATACATATTATTGTAGGCAATCGAATGCGTTTAACTTGTTGTTATGTCTACATAGAACGATTTAAGGATTGAAATCACAAGTTCATATAAATGAATGGGGGTTATGCCATTCATTTGCTTAGTTATCGTTAATCCAATGACTTTAAGTTGTTGTTACATTTATATTGAACGGTTAAAAGTATTGAAACGAAACGTTTGTATGAATATGAATGAAATTTAAGCAATTGATTGCTCCTTTATTGTTAATAACATGAGTTGGACTTGTTTTATTTATATTGATTGATTTAAGGGATTGAAATCACAAGTTCGTATCAATACGAATAGGATTTAAGCCTTTCATTCGATCCCCTATAGTTAATCCAATGTGTTCAACATGTTGTTAATTTATAATGATTGATTTAATGTACTGAAATCACAAGTTTGTATGAATACATATGAGACTTTATCATTCATTTGCTTCACTATAGTTAATCCAATGTGTTGAACATGTTACGCTTATATTGGATGATTTAAGGGTTTCAAAATCACAAGTTCAAATGAATATGCATGAAATAAATGTTATTCATTTGATCATGTAGAGTTAATTGAACGCGTTTAATTAGTTATATGTATTATCGTATACTTATCACTCGTATACATATATTACGCGTTTTATACATATACATATTATTGTAGGCAATCGAATGCGTTTAACTTGTTGTTATGTCTACATAGAACGATTTAAGGATTTGAAATCACAAGTTCATATAAATGAATGGGGTTATGCCATTCATTTGCTTAGTTATCGTTAATCCAATGACTTTAAGTTGTTGTTACATTTATATTGAACGGTTAAAAGTATTGAAACGAAACGTTTGTATGAATATGAATGAAATTTAAGCAATTGATTGGCTCCTTTGTTGCTGATAACATGAGTTGGACTTGTTTTATTTATATTGATTGATTTAAGGATTGAAATCACAAGTTCGTATCAATACGAATAGGATTTAAGCCTTTCATTCGATCCCCTATAGTTAATACAATGTGTTCAACATGTTGTTAATTTACAATGATTGATTTAATGTACTGAAATCACAAGTTTGTATGAATACATATGAGACTTTTGTCAGTTTATTTGCTTCACTATAGTTAATCCAATGTGTTGAACAGTTATGCTTATATTGGACGATTTAAAGTATTGAAACGAAACGTTTGTATGAATATGAATGAAATTTAAGCAATTGATTCGCTCCTTTATTGTTAATAACATGAGTTGGACTTGTTTTATTTATATTGATTGATTTAAGGGATTGAAATCACAAGTTCGTATCAATACGAATAGGATTTAAGCCTTTCATTCGATCCCCTATAGTTAATCCAATGTGTTCAACATGTTGTTAATTTATAATGATTGATTTAGTGTACTGAAACACAAGTTTGTATGAATACAGATGAGACTTTAATCAATTCATTTGCTTCACTATAGTTAATCCAATGTGTTCAACATGTTGTTAATTTTTAATGATTGATTTAATGTACTGAAATCACAAGTTTGTATGAATACATGAGACTTTTGTCAGTTCATTTGCTTCACTATAGTTAATCCAATGTGTTGAACATGTTACGCTTATATTGGACGATTTAAGGGTTTCAAAATCACAAGTTCAAGTGAATATGCATGAAATAAATGTTATTCATTTGATCATGTAAAGTTAATTGAACGCGTTTAATTAGTTATATGTATTATCGTATACTTATCACTCGTATACATATATTACGTGTTTTATACATATACATATTATTGTAGGCAATCGAATGCGTTTAACTTGTTGTATGTCTACATAGAACGATTTGAGAAATTGAAATCACAAGTTCATATAAATGAATGGGGTTATGCCATTCATTTGCTTAGTTATCGTTAATCCAATGACTTTAAGTTGTTGTTACATTTATATTGAACGGTTAAAAGTATTGAAACGAAACGTTTGTATGAATATGAATGAAATTTAAGCAATTGATTCGCTCCTTTATTGTTAATAACATGAGTTGGACTTGTTTTATTTATATTGATTGATTTAAGGGATTGAAATCACAAGTTCGTATGAATACGAATAGGATTTAAGCCTTTCATTCGATCCCCTATAGTTAATCTAATGTGTTCAACATGTTGTTAATTTATAGTGATTGATTTAATGTACTGAAATCACAGGTTTGTATGAATACATATGAGACTTTTGTCAGTTCATTTGCTTCACTATAGTTAATCCAATGTGTTGAACATGTTACGCTTATATTGGATGATTTAAGGGTTTCAAAATCACAAGTTCAAATGAATATGCATGAAATAAATGTTATTCATTTGATCATGTAGAGTTAATTGAACGCGTTTAATTAGTTATATCTATTATTGTATACTTATCACTCGTATACATATATTACGCGTTTTATACATATACATATTATTGTAGGCAATCGAATGCGTTTAACTTGTTGTTATGTCTACATAGAACGATTTAAGGATTTGAAATCACAAGTTCATATAAATGAATGGGGTTATGCCATTCATTTGCTTAGTTATCGTTAATCCAATGACTTTAAGTTGTTGTTACATTTATATTGAACGGTTAAAAGTATTGAAACGAAACATTTGTATGAATATGAATGAATTTAAGCAATTGATTGGCTCCTTTGTTGCTGTAACATGAGTTGGACTTGTTTTATTTATATTGATTGATTTAAGGGATAGAAATCCCAAGTTCGTATCAATACGAATAGGATTTAAGCCTTTCATTCGATCCCCTATAGTTAATACAATGTGTTCAACATGTTGTTAATTTACAATGATTGATTTAATGTACTGAAATCACAAGTTTGTATGAATACATATGAGACTTTTGTCAGTTTATTTGCTTCACTATAGTTAATCCAATGTGTTGAACATGTTACGCTTATATTGGACGATTTAAAGTATTGAAACGAAACGTTTGTATGAATATGAATGAAATTTAAGCAATTGATTCGCTCCTTTATTGTTAATAACATGAGTTGGACTTGTTTTATTTATATTGATTGATTTAAGGGATTGAAATCACAAGTTCGTATCAATACGAATAGGATTTAAGCCTTTCATTCGATCCCCTATAGTTAATCCAATGTGTTCAACATGTTGTTAATTTATAATGATTGATTTAATGTACTGAAATCACAAGTTTGTTTCAATACATATGAGACTTTTGTCAGTTCATTTGCTTCACTATAGTTAATCCAATATGTTGAACATGTTACGCTTATATTGGATGATTTAAGGGTTTCAAAATCACAAGTTCAAATGAATATGCATGAAATAAATGTTATTCATTTGATCATGTAGAGTTAATTGAACGTGTTTAATTAGTTATATGTATTATCGTATACTTATAACTCGTATACATATATTACGCGTTTTATACATATACATATTATTGTAGGCAATCGAATGCGTTTAACTTGTTGTTATGTCTACATAGAACGATTTAAGGATTTGAAATCACAAGTTCATATAAATGAATGGGGGTTATGCCATTCATTTGCTTAGTTATCGTTAATCCAATGACTTTAAGTTGTTGTTACATTTATATTGAACGGTTAAAAGTATTGAAACGAAACGTTTGTATGAATATGAATGAAATTTAAGCAATTGATTGGCTCCTTTGTTGCTGATAACATGAGTTGGACTTGTTTTATTTATATTGATTGATTTAAGGGATTGAAATCACAAGTTCGTATCAATACGAATAGGATTTAAGCCTTTCATTCGATCCCCTATAGTTAATACAATGTGTTCAACATGTTGTTAATTTACAATGATTGATTTAATGTACTGAAATCACAAGTTTGTATGAATACATATGAGACTTTTGTCAGTTTATTTGCTTCACTATAGTTAATCCAATGTGTTGAACAAGTTATGCTTATATTGGACGATTTAAAGTATTGAAACGAAACATTTGTATGAATATGAATGAAATTTAAGCAATTGATTCGCTCCTTTATTGTTAATAACATGAGTTGGACTTGTTTTATTTATATTGATTGATTTAAGGGATTGAAATCACAAGTTCGTATCAATACGAATAGGATTTAAGCCTTTCATTCGATCCCCTATAGTTAATCCAATGTGTTCAACATGTTGTTAATTTATAATGATTGATTTAGTGTACTGAAAACACAAGTTTGTATGAATACAGATGAGACTTTAATCAATTCATTTGCTTCACTGTAGTTAATCCAATGTGTTCAACATGTTGTTAATTTTTAATGATTGATTTAATGTACTGAAATCACAAGTTTGTATGAATACATGAGACTTTTGTCAGTTCATTTGCTACACTATAGTTAATCCAATGTGTTGAACATGTTACGCTTATATTGGACGATTTAAGGGTTTCAAAATCACAAGTTCAAGTGAATATGCATGAAATAATGTTATTCATTTGATCATGTAAAGTTAATTGAACGCGTTTAATTAGTTATATGTATTATCGTATACTTATCACTCGTATACATATATTACGTGTTTTATACATATACATATTATTGTAGGCAATCGAATGCGTTTAACTTGTTGTTATGTCTACATAGAACGATTTGAGAAATTGAAATCACAAGTTCATATAAATGAATGGGGGTTATGCCATTCATTTGCTTAGTTATCGTTAATCCAATGACTTTAAGTTGTTGTTACATTTATATTGAACGGTTAAAAGTATTGAAACGAAACGTTTGTATGAATATGAATGAAATTTAAGCAATTGATTCGCTCCTTTATTGTTAATAACATGAGTTGGACTTGTTTTATTTATATTGATTGATTTAAGGGATTGAAATCACAAGTTCGTATGAATACGAATAGGATTTAAGCCTTTCATTCGATCCCCTATAGTTAATCTAATGTGTTCAACATGTTGTTAATTTATAGTGATTGATTTAATGTACTGAAATCACAGGTTTGTATGAATACATATGAGACTTTTGTCAGTTCATTTGCTTCACTAAGTTAATCCAATGTGTTGAACATGTTACGCTTATATTGGATGATTTAAGGGTTTCAAAATCACAAGTTCAAATGAATATGCATGAAATAAATGTTATTCATTTGATCATGTAGAGTTAATTGAACGCGTTTAATTAGTTATATCTATTATTGTATACTTATCACTCGTATACATATATTACGCGTTTTATACATATAATTATTATTGTAGGCAATCGAATGCATTTAACTTGTTGTTATGTCTACATATAACGATTTAAGGATTTGAAATCACAAGTTCATATAAATGAATGGGGGTTATGCCATTCATTTGCTTAGTTATCGTTAATCCAATGACTTTAAGTTGTTGTTACATTTATATTGAACGGTTAAAAGTATTGAAACGAAACATTTGTATGAATATGAATGAAATTTAAGCAATTGATTGGCTCCTTTGTTGCTGTAACATGAGTTGGACTTGTTTTATTTATATTGATTGATTTAAGGGATAGAAATCCCAAGTTCGTATCAATACGAATAGGATTTAAGCCTTTCATTCATCCCCTATAGTTAATACAATGTGTTAACATGTTGTTAATTTACAATGATTGATTTAATGTACTGAAATCACAAGTTTGTATGAATACATATGAGACTTTGTCAGTTTATTTGCTTCACTATAGTTAATCCAATGTGTTGAACATGTTACGCTTATATTGGACGATTTAAAGTATTGAAACGAAACGTTTGTATGAATATGAATGAAATTTAAGCAATTGATTCGCTCTTTATTGTTAATAACATGAGTTGGACTTGTTTTATTTATATTGATTGATTTAAGGGATTGAAATCACAAGTTCGTATCAATACGAATAGGATTTAAGCCTTTCATTCGATCCCCTATAGTTAATCAATGTGTTCAACATGTTGTTAATTTATAATGATTGATTTAGTGTACTGAAAACACAAGTTTGTATGAATACAGATGAGACTTTAATCAATTCATTTACTTCATTATAGTTAATCCAATGTGTTCAACATGTTGTTAACTTTTAATGATTGATTTAATGTACTGAAATCACAAGTTTGTATGAATACATGAGACTTTTGTCAGTTCATTTGCTTAACTATAGTTAATCCAATGTGTTGAAATGTTACGCTTATATTGGACGATTTAAGGGTTTCAAAATCACAAGTTCAAGTGAATATGCATGAAATAAATGTTATTCATTTGATCATGTAAAGTTAATTGAACGCGTTTAATTAGTTATATGTATTATCGTAACTTATCA
The DNA here is from genome assembly GCF_008831285.2 of Nymphaea colorata. Taxonomy (NCBI): domain Eukaryota; kingdom Viridiplantae; phylum Streptophyta; class Magnoliopsida; order Nymphaeales; family Nymphaeaceae; genus Nymphaea; species Nymphaea colorata. The sequence goes on along the minus strand of NW_022204543.1, from coordinate 851 downwards.
CTCGTATACATATATTACGTGTTTTATACATATACATATTATTGTAGGCAATCGAATGCGTTTAACTTGTTGTTATGTTTACATAGAACGATTTGAGAAATTGAAATCACAAGTTTATATGAAGCCATTCATTTGCTTAGTTATCGTTAATCCAATGACTTTTAAGTTGTTGTTACATTTATATTGAACGGTTAAAGTATTGAACGAACGTTTGTATGAATATGAATGAAATTTAAGCAATTGATTCGCTCCTTTATTGTTAATACATAGTTGGACTTGTTTTATTTATATTGATTGATTTAAGGGATTGAAATCACAAGTTCGTATGAATACGAATAGGATTTAAGCCTTTCATCCGATCCCCTATAGTTAATCTAATGTGTTCAACATGTTGTTAATTTATAGTGATTGATTTAATGTACTGAAATCACAGTTTGTATGAATACATATGAGACTTTTCTCAGTTCATTTGCTTCACTATAGTTAATCCAATGTGTTGAACATGTTACGCTTATATTGGATGATTTAAGGGTTTCAAAATACAAGTTCAAATGAATATGCATGAAATAAATGTTATTCATTTAATCATGTAGAGTTAATTGAACGCGTTTAATTAGTTATATCTTATTATCGTATACTTATCACTCGTATACATATATTACGCGTTTTATACATATACATATTATTGTAGGCAATCGAATGCGTTTAACTTGTTGTTATGTCTACATAGAACGATTTAAGGAATTGAAATCACAAGTTCTATAAATGAATGGGGGTTATGCCATTCATTTGCTTAGTTATCGTTAATCCAATGACTTTAAGTTGTTGTTACATTTATATTGAACGGTTAA
>NW_022204542.1:0-31876 GCF_008831285.2 Nymphaea colorata | reverse complement strand
ACCCAACCCCAACCCCAACCCCAACCCCAACCCCAACCCCAACCCCAACCCCAACCCCAACCCCAACCCCAACCCCAACCCCTGCTGGCTGATAGGTTTGAGTATATATCAAACACAACTTATTATGAACTGTAGATCATCAGTTATATTTCTTTTGCAGGACCTTCACCTTAATCTTGCGGTCATTGTTGTCTTTAGTTGATGGGGATATCTTTGAGCTTTGCTTCGGACTGTTCTTGGGACTGCCTTTGGGCTTTTCGGGCTTTTTTTCGCGAATTTGTGTGTAGGGAAGGTTTTTTCTAAGGGGTATCGCCGTAGTAGAACTTATACCTTTCTTTTTCCTTCTCCTCATTCTTTTTGAGAGAGTTGACTGCAGTGGTGATAGCGAATTCCTTGCTGATGCGGTCAGTTTTTTCTTGAGTCTTTTTGAAACGGTTGGAGAATTTATCTGGTAGTCAGCATTACGCTCGAGTTGTAGGTACTCTAAATTGCTGAGCTGGCTTATGGAGGGTATTTTGTAGTTCTAAAGGTCTACTAGAGCTCGGACTAAAGCGGAATTGGGCTCCTCCATCGGCTTGTATGTGTAACCGATGAATTATGGTTTTTCTTACGAGGTTTGCCCTTGACACCCTCTGGAGGAATCCAAGGCTATTCCTCCTCATATGGGTCAAGTTTTGAGTATCCCAGCTGTTTTTAACTTAGGGATGTAAGGAGACTTGCGCTCTCGTAATCTATTCCAGTTGATGCCAAAGAAGAATGGATGCGCCTTGATTTCTTCTACCCATTGATGCCTAATCTCTCCTTGGGATCAGCAATCAATTTCCTTGATCATTGGATTCATACCTGATGAGGTCTGCGGCTTGATTGCTGACGTTGGCATCGGAGGGTATGCAGAAATACTTGCGCCAATTTTGGATCTTAAACCAAGTTTCGCGTGGAGTTTAAGAGGCGAAGGGCGGATATCCGACCAACATCTCGAAGAGGATAACACCCATCGACCACCAATCGACAGTTTCGGTATAGCCAACTACATAAATAAAAATTACTCTTTCCTTGCACTTCCGGAGCAACATAGTCTGGGGTTCCTACCGCAGAATATGCTAATTTTCTATTACGCTTGTGATAATCCTTTGCAACCTAAGTCTTTTCAGTCTATCTTAGACTTGATTCAGTTTCTTTCTTCAGATTATCGGTCAATCGTTTTGGTCGAATTTCTGTATGTTTGCACAATCCGAAATCCGAGAGTTGATGTGGCCGTGTATATCAAGGAGGACGTTATCTGGTTTTAAGTCCTGTGGATGTACTTCATTTTATGCACAGAGTCCAGTGCTAGAAGAATTTCGGCAGTGTAAAACTGAGCCTATTCGTGTGTGAATATGTCTTTCTTCATGAGAAGATTCATTAGGTCTCCTCCAGGTAGGTATTCCATAACAAGATAAAGGTTGTCATGGTCCTGGAAAGAACATTTGAGAGAGACTACCCAGGGTTTTTATCAGCGTTGGCAAGTACATTTCTTTCTTCTCTGGACTGCATGACCTTATTTTTGAAGATCATTTCTGATTTCTTGAGTTTTTTGACGGCCACAGGGTCATTGCTTTTGTTCCATTTGCATAGTCGAACCTCTCCGAAGGCTCCCTTGCCAATGATTTTTAGCGGTTTGAAATCGAAGATAGTGATCTTCTTGCGGTCCTCCCTCAGCTGTGCGGCTCTTGGTGACTTATCTGCCTCTTGAGTTCCTCCTGCTCGGTGGCTGGCATGCCCAGCGATTGCATCTTCTGGTTGAGTAGTTCCCAATACTCGCGCTTCTGCTGTTCTGGTGGATCATCCTCGAGTAGCGCTGCTCGATGAAATTCTTTGCAGCTTCCACCTTCTCTCGCGTGGCCTTGGAAATCACCAGCTCCTTCCCTTTCTCGATCATTCAAATCGTGGATTATAAACCAATACCCCATTCACAGCAACTCAAACCCGCATTATTCAGCAAATACATACCCACCCCCAAAGAAATGAACAACTTCTCCAGAGAGTATAATAATATGACTCAAATCATTATACCTGCCAATACAATAATTCCATCAGTAAAGTTGCAGAGTTCTAGTTCGGATCAACAGATCCGTACTATATATCGGCAGCCTTCAAGCCGCCTCCGACCCCTTCACTCTCAAGCAATACAAAATTGCCTCGGTATTGACAGTAGCCTCAGAGATCCTTGTGAAACCGGGAGTAGGGATTGCACACAAAGTGATAGGGTTTAGGATAATCCCTTTGAAGACCTTACCAGTACATCTCAGATACCAACGACTTCATCTCCACTCAGTTAGCAAAAGGAAATGTACTGGTTCATTGCAGGGCAGGAATCAGTCGCAGTGCCACCATCGTATTGGCATTCCTCATGAAAACCAAAAAATGGAGAATGAACAGAGCTTTAGAGTTCCTAAGGGCAAGCAGGCCCATAGTAAAGCCAAACGAAGGTTTCATGTAACAGTTAAAAAAGTACGAGAGAAAGCTGGTAAAAGCATACGAGCAAAAGCAACTAAAACTCAAATGATTTAAACCTACCTTCTGATACTTGTATGATCATACAACTACAATTATTTATTTCGACAAATGTGAGATAATTTAAATGTAAAACTAATAGCAAGGAAGGGACTAAGAGCTAACCGACGCGAGGACTTTCTACTATAAGAAATATAACACTGAAAAATGCATCGAAAGATACAGTTATATGCTGATCCGTCCTCCTAGATTCATCTACAACCAAGTCATCATCGACCCCAAGAGAAAGTTCCGGGCTCCATATAACACATAGTCTTTCATATCCCGTTCCCGCTATCACTCTTCGCACCACGCAGCATCAAATACGTGATGCTTTATCTCCACGGCAACAGCTCAAGCAGATATGAAGGCTTTTCCCAACTTCAGCTCCTACCTCCAGATGTCGCTCTCGCCTGCTTTGATTTCAGCGGCTGCGGGAATAGAACAGAGAGAAAGTTTATATCATTGGGAAAGAATGAATCAAAGAGGTAGATATCGCTGTCAGATTTTTGAAGGAGAGAGGGTTCAAGGTGGCATTATGGGGAAGAAGCATGGGTGCAGTCAGCGCCCTATTAAGCCAGTAAGCAGATGTAGTTATCGCGGATTCTGCATTCTCGAGCCTTTATGGACATGCAAGGAATTATCCAAGACTCAGGTATGCACTCCCCTTCACTGTCTCTTTTATGCCTTTTTCCTTGCTTTTTCTGTGTGGTGGCAAGATGTTGAAGAAAAAACTGCAATGCATCCAAAAGAAATGGAAATCAAGGATCACATGAAAAATTCTAAAAAAATAGGCATATCCTTTTACTGGCTGCCACTGGTGATAAGATGATCCATTACTCTCACTCGCAAACTTGTTTGATAGTTTCCCAGGATAGAATAAAAAATTGTTAGTTTCGATGGCACCCACAATTCAGATCGACCGAAACATATCCTGGACCAAATCTTCATCTTTGCCGAAGATTCTTTAATCCACCAATAGTCTGCAAACAATCACGGCTAGATTAGTCAAAAAAGCAGAAGTTGATTCCCACTAATGCATAAAGCACAATAGCGAGCGGTTGGGCATGTAGACAAAATCATAGATATAACTTCCATAGGTGGCAGCAGGCATAGGAAGGCATGAAAAGACATAACTGGTGCATCTGAAGGTCCGGTAGTGAGTGTTATTTATATTATTTTATGAAGGAAAAACTTTCATTACTAGAGGTTTGCAAATTGCCAGATGTGCAACTCCACTCCAAAACTGCCTTCTTTAAGTCATCGTCGGCAGGGAATCAGCAGAAGTGCTCAAGATGAAGGATCACATCGCCAGTCTCAGCTATACTGTGAAGGTGATAGGCGTTCAGGGTGAAGAAGTGGGAATCACCTCCAAACGAGTACCCCTGACGCTTAAGCGAAACGTAGAGGAAAAAAAGCAAAAGAGCAATTTCGTACCAGTTGACAACTACCTTCCTCACAAATCGTTCTATTCCCATGCGCTAGTCCCTATCCACATCCCCAAAGAACCCCCAAAGGACGACCAAGAGCCTCTCTTCGCCATCTCCGCCAACGGAGCCATTAGAGTCGACTCCACCGAACGAAAAACCGCCTCACTAAAGACCAGGACCAGGTCTATGGCCAACATGCGGACGCAAAGAGCGAAGAGAATCCCTGAAAATATCAATTAACTGGAAAGATAAGAGGATTCCACAACCATAGAACGGTCTGAAGAAAAAGTCTACAGTGGGCTTCTGAAAGAATGTAACGCCTACGTCAACTAAAAAATCAATCCGCTTCTACACGAGGAAAATCCGCTCTTCAAAAAGATCCAGAAGATAAAAGGAGTGTATCCTGAATGGCTAACATCCCAGTGCGATTCTAAAAATACTAGTTTCGGCCAAGACAGAGCATTTCTTCGCAAGCAGCATCCCCCACTACTAGGATGAGCTTTGATTTATATATATGCAGAAATAAGTGTGAAATATCAAATTTGTTGATGGATGGGCTTGAGCTTGAATGAACCTTATTCGAAAACTCCTTACCATTTATAGATCTCCTCTTTTTCGCTGGTCTATTTTATTTCGGTTTAGATCGGTGTAGGGCCAGCTGCAGTTTATGGTTTTAAATGATTTGCGGAGTAGGTTGCACCTAAATTATTTGCAAAGGCATCTATTTTTACTAGATTTGTGCAGGCTAAGGCTCTTATACAGCTTGTGGAGCTGGTTATTCCTGAATTATTTTAAAGGTTCTATGGTTATTCAACGGCTGGCGGTATTGAATGTTGCTACTAAGTAGTGGTGGCAAATGCTGCTACTCGATCATTTGTGGCTATTATTCTCAGTGATTATTGGTGCAGCTTATTCAACAATAGGATTAGGTGGATTATTATTAGTAGAAGATGGATCTACTATTAAGGAGCTGGCTTATTTTCTATGGCTATTATGTTTTACTCATTCGGTATGATTGGTATTGGATCAACTATTTATTGTTTCGGCTATGGTTTCTGCAATTATTTTTCCTATTATTTTTCCTATTATTTCTGCTATTACTTTAGCTATTACTTTAGCTATTATTTTGCTATTATTTTTGCTATTATTTTGCTATTATTTGATTGTTTCTTCACCTAAGGCAATAGTTTCAGGGCGTTTTGATGAGTTTCTTCAACTATAACCTCTTATTTGTGTTCTTATTTACGTTAATGTTCTATCTATTTATGCTATGCATGTTGAGGATTTATCTTTTTTTCAATTTCTTCAATTGGCTATGCTTCTTGTATCTTTACGTCGATTATCGATACAACTGCATTTGGTCTTTACTCCTCTTGAGGAATTTTAAGTTCCATTGATTATTGGATTATTTTACTCATTTGCAATTATTGTCTTGTAGGTGATGACATCTTAAAGACTAAAGTCTTTCTCTTTCTCTTTTTATTTTTCCTTTTGCTTTTCAGATTAATTCTTCTCTAGGAATCTATGAAACCGTTGTTTTTGATGCGCCCTTCAATGATTGGAGTGGTTTGAGTCACTTAATTCACCATTTCTGCAATTTCTTTCTGTCTATAATTAGGATATATTCTATTCTGGTGGATTGGCTTTGGAAATTATGCAGTATTTGCCTCATTTGCTTCTCCTGTTTGAGCGAACGCATTGGTTTTTATTTTTTAACTGCCTTTTATCTACTCAGTTAATTATCGCAATATTTATAAGGATTAGCCAATGGAGTCTGCTGGACGGTTCAGATATACAATATCTTTATAATGTAGAGACTGATAAAAGCTCGAAAACCTGCATTATATTGGGATGGCATTCTGGCTGAAGCTGAAATTGTATTATTCACATACCATTCAATCGACTTGTTTCTGATATTTACGATAGCCCTTATGCAAAAAGGAGGTTTATGCGTAATCTTGAGGCCGCCTTCCCTCCAATGAGTCTATGAAGCGAAGGTGTTAAGCTTAGCATCCTTAATTTGCCCATTCCCGCAATTAAAAGCAATCAAATTATCTGGCCTCTCAGGTTGGTCTATGCTTGGATAGTAACTGATGGGAGCTATGCCAAGCTGCACGTGGTTCAAAGATGAATTTTGAACAAAAATCTGAAAACAGTATTCTCCTATGAGTGGAAGAGGAGTCTAGCAAAGAAGAGGACTCCAAAGCTAGTCTCCAGATATCTTGATTGCCTTATTTCCATCGATTCGGTAGTATTTTTTATAGCAGTTGAGTGCATTCTCGCTGAGCTTTAGCTAGACTATCTCCATCTTGGGCAAATGAGCAGCTTATTCTTACATCTGCTGGCGCAATCTATCGTGGACTGCCGGCAGGGGCGAAAGCTCAATATTGGGAGTTCTTGCCCCGTCGAATGTGTTGATCAGGGCATCGTTGCGTCTGCTGGTAAACTTGGGAGCACTACCTTCTCCTTATGTCCCAGTGAAGCTAGGCTTCTCATAACCATTTCTTGAAACGGCCCTAAATTCCTTATCGATGCTCTTCACTTCATCCTAGTCTTGGTGGAGCGGTTGAGGAAAGGCATTTTTTGGGTGTGGTTCATCGGATCAACGCCGTAGGGCAGCACAGCTTCAACTCTCGCAATGAGGAATATCGTGAGCGGGGATAGTAATTGGTGGTTGGCCTTTTCAGGTTTATTTCTGAGAGTTTGGTCAAAGCCTTTGCTAACAGGAGGTAATTTTTGGTTGTTTGCTCCTTCTTCAATGGGTATATCTTTACCCAATAGCTGAAGCTGCTCTTTGAGCGGTCCTTCCTCCTTCTCGATCTCAATATCTACTAATTTTTCTGCAACTCTCAGCGCCCATTCGCAAATGGTATTGATGTCGGGCCAAGTCCCCGTTTCCAGTCTGGAGAAAAGATGAAAACCATCCACGTAGATCTCGAAAGAATTCCTTCTGGGAAATTCAACCATCTTGTTCTTTTTGGGATCTAGATAGATATTGCGGTTGAATCTGCCAGGCACCGCCATGAGGTTGGCGGCGGCTGTTTGGCAATACCTACACAGTTACAAACTCCTGCAGGTTTGCAGTTAAGGCTTGCTTGAGTTATTGAAATTTATTGAGGAAGGATCGCCGGCACGACCTTGGTAGGGGGATTATTGTTGTTGAAATTCGACCTCGAAGGCAAGTTTCTTTATTTTGGGCAGCATGCACAATAAAATATATAATGACCTTTAACTTGACAATCATTCAAGCCTTTGCGCATATTCCGCAACGCCGCTTTGTGAAAGGATAAATGGGTAGAATTTTTACCGTCTTAGATGGTCAGCCCTGTAGGAAGGATGCAGTTGCATTTTTTAATAAGAAGATTGAAAGAAATTAAACCATCCCTAGCATTCACATCTTTCCATCCCTAATATAATATCAAGATTCTACTCTTTACCTCCATTCAATATATCCAATTTCCTTTAAATCAAAACAACAATCCGAAATGAAATAAAAAAATGGCTTCCAATTAAAAACGGCATAATAAATAAAGGATGAAGGTTATAGCAATTCGAATGTAATCATACTGTTGATTATAAGTGTCTTTATGTGAATTTTATTGATGAATTTATTTGAAGTTATAAATAATAAGAAATAAGATGGGATGTGGGGCTCTCTGCGGAGATACCACCACTGCTACAAACATCACCGATCGCTACTCCAAGCAAGCCTACCAAAAATTAATTCAAGAGCTCAAACTCAACACATAACTCATATCTTCATAGCCATATACCACCTTCATATCACTCTATTAGCAAGACCCAGACCCCTTTCACCTACAAGTACGCCCCGAACTCGTCAGGGATGAACATATTTCAGAATCGTTGCTACTCAAATGGAAACTGGTATTGCTTGGACTCGATAAAACTGATAAAAAATATTGCGAATGCCTCGGATTGCCAATCGATGGACCCAAATCACTTATAAACAATTACCCTGAAGCAGACAACAACGATGAGGCCGCTATCATTGCCCACGATTGCTTCGTCCAGATCGAGAAGGACATCGAACGGACATTCGACATACCCGTAGCTTAATCAAAAAAAAGGCAATTTGAAAATGTTTTGAAAAGAATCGCAAATCATTTCCCCAAAATGGGATACACCCAGGGCATCAACTTCATCGTCAGCTACCTCATCATCATCGGATATACCGAGAATGAGTGCTTCGAGATGTTCGTACATTTGGCAACCAATAAGAGGTACATGCTGCTGGGATTGTATTAAGATGGGTTTCCCCTGTACAATATCTTCAATACTCTCTTTCAAAACGTCCTAAAAAGAGCAAATGAAAACCTGTACACGCATATGTTTCTTCTGCTCGGCGTGGACCCTTCCATGTGGATATGCAAGTGGTTCATGACCTTCTACATCTACAGCTTCCCCAGAGAACTCATCAAGTATATCTGGGACCTAGTCATCGGAGTGGGCAACGTGGGAGTCATTATGATTGCAGTGAGCCTCATCCAGCAACTGGAGCCTATCATCCTGGGATAGGATAACTGGCAGATCTCAATGATTTCCTCTCCTCCTTGCGGAACTTATAGACGTTTAACTAGCATGTGAACCTGCAGCAATTGCTAGCGAGGGCCTACTCTGTAGTATTCATAATCAGTGACTTCGAGGATTTCGAGCAGGACTGCTTCTATGGGATTTACCTAAAATCATACTTCATGCTGGAGACCTTGGGAAGAGCAGAGTATTGAGTAACTCCCAAGCTGAGAATGAGCTTTAAGATCAGAAGTTTGCTTAACTGCTTAATGGCTGGAGGTGCTCTCTCATCTAGTAACGAAACACCTTCCGCAGGAATAACAAAACAACCAATATTTCAAATCTGAAGCTTTAAATGAATCCTATGAAAAATCAGTCAACAAGGCAGCAATGTGGATTCAGATACTGCAATAGCACCCCTGGAAGAGCCCAACACTATGGTCTCATCATCCGAAATGGCAAGAGTGAGGAAAAACAGCCTTTCCTCCAAGAGTGAAGCACCTGTCATTGTCCCCCATCGGGTGGAGTACGAATTCAACGAAATCAATGAAAAAGTAGAGGAGTAGGAGCAGTCCTCCTGTCCAAGTTGAGAAGAAGTCTAAGAAGTCCAAGAATCTAAGATCTCCATAAAGATCATGGGTGAGCTTGATGAGCTCGACAAACTAGAGATATAATTTTAGCAGTAGAAGAAACCAGCCGCCAACCTCGTTCGCAATACCTCAGCAGCTCGCATCAATCCAAGCACGTCATCAGCAACCGCATCAGCACCTACAACGTCAACAACGACACAAACTCACTCACCATCGCAGGCCGGAACAGCCTCCGCAACGACCTCTCCTACGATGACGTCTCAGTCTCCTCCAAGCAGAACTCCAACAAGTCCAAGCTCCAGCATCCGCCCAACCATCCCAAGCACTCTCGCATCTGCGCCTGCAAGACCAAGACAGAGGAGAACAGGTTTTCCAATGTGGAGCAGGGCAGCGAAATCGAGGAATCAAAGGATCAGTTTAGCGATAAGGATTCGCTTTCCCACACTTTTTCGCAAAACGGAGAGGCAGTCAACGATAGCCACAGCATCAGAGAAGTCGATAATCACCGGGAACGCGCATCTGCTCGCAACTAATACATGATAAACTCGCATGGACCCGGAATCTTGTCAAGAGAGAGGAGGGAAAAGTGGAATCAGATATCGAAGTCATGGTGCTCCAGTTCAAGAAGAACAAGCGTGGAAGAGTAAAGCAAGTCCCGGTGTAGATGCAACCCAATGACAAGCTTTTCAATATCGGTTGGCAGCAAGAGGAGATTCCTTATAATAAATCCATCCAACCGACGGGCTGTCCAACGCCCACAGTCACTGCAGTCACACCTACGAAATCTAGAGCGTGAAATGAGTCCCAAGTGAATCCTCGTGGGGAAAGTACTAACGATTTTTATATTACATGGGCTGAATAGAATAAAATTATCGTGGGGATGATTAAATAATATTTATCTTTCTATTTGATGAGGGAAGCCGGCAGGGAGCAGGGCGTCAAGAGCGACGGTAGTGCCGACTGGGTGTGCCTCAATTGCAGTAACCTCAACTACTCCTTTCGCAAGGTCTGCAACCGATGCCGCAGCATCACCAGATAATAAAACCATCACAATTATATGCAGATGCATTACATGCAGGCCTACTATCACAACGCCTACCCACAACAGCCAGAAATAACCATGCTGACCATACCTGCAAAAACGCAGCGAGAATCTAACAAAAGATCAAAAATGAAGAGACTTCCAACAGTTTCAGAAAAGAATCAATAGGAATGGAAACGTAAAGTACCATCGAAATGAAGAACCAGGAATGCATCAGCTAGAGTGGATTCATGTTTCTCCTGTAGAATGCTTGGGAAGGATTCTATGCACCTTACGAAGTATCGGAGTTCAAGAGCGAAGAGGCCTAGCATACAAGGGAGGAGGAAGAGGGAGAATATGACAATGAAGATATCCTCTCCAGCTTTGATCTTACATTTATTTGAGTGTCCTATTCACCTATCCACATAGACCAAATAGATACATACATATTAAAAACAATCAGACCAATCTTCCTCCTCTCCTTCTGGGACTTGAATCACTATTCTTGAGCTAAACGATGGTATCATCCAAATTGGCAAAGCTATTATATTTGGGAAGTGAGGACAGTTTGGTAGTTGACTTTTCTTTCTATATAGTAGTCCTTTTATTCTTTTATGGGGTTTACACATCTTCATTCTTGACGATTCCACCATCAGAACCGTTCAATTTGCAATGACTATACACCCTCAAGATCAGGTGCAATATCTCGAGGAGAATGGTGGCTGCAACCGCAATGAAGTCCAAACTGTACTGTTTTACGTGTCCTTGATCGAAGATGAACATGGAGTATATCGTAATAAATAAGGATTCCTGCAAGATGAATATGATCCTTTCGACAACTTTAAAACTGTAGTTGAATTTCACGATATGAAAGATATCGTAGACGATTATTGGAGCATAGAGGGTATACTTTGCAGTTGTGGTTGATGCTGCACCCAAAGCAATAAGGAATGTTATCAAGCCTATCCTGAATTGTCCAAAGAATTATATCCATTTGTTCCAGCTATTCTCATCTTACTATTCAGTGCATTTGAATGCAATCAACTCAAGCAGAAGCGTCACTCCATAGAAGAGGAGAATGGTGACACAGGCATAGTAATCCCTATGGTAATTCTAAGCCCTCAAGGATTGCAAGAACATAACGAAGCTGTTATATAATAATGGGATGATGCTCCACCTGAGGATGCCCCTGAAGAAATGGTAGAAGGGTTTAAAAGATGCATTGGGTTTTTTTATCGATACGATTTTTACTATAATCCTGATTAGAAGCATTAGGGCCAGCCAAACGATGATGATAGTGATCAAATTGGCATTAGTGCATTAGTAGTTACTGCCAGAGGGACAGTAAGTCAGTATCGAAGGGATGAAGCTGAGCCATGACTGATTCAAGTTGCTAGCGAATAGCGATACCCCTGGCGCGTACAGATTGCCGAAAAGGTAGACCAGTTGGACCACCATCAAGCTTTGAGAGAACATACGCATGAAGGAAGAGACCAAAGGAGAAAGGGCCAAACTGCCGATGGAGAAGGCAAAGCCGAGCGTGGAGGGGAAGGGGACGAACGAACTCATTAATTTATTTATGTAATTCCTCAAAATTATCAATAATAAATTAGTTTTTATTAGAACAAGCAAGCACAACCCTTTTGAATAATAGAAAAGCACATAATCAATAACGATATGACTTGCTTAGCTTCGGCAAGAGCTCCTTACAGATCTGCTTCGAGTATATTTCTTTTATCTTGAATCCAGACCCAGCGTAACAGACCAAAGATGCCCTTCTTATAGCGTTCTGACGCTTAGCGTAAAGGATGTAGTTGCCCGGCTACAGTTTTAGGAAAGGACAGCCGAGATCTATATTAATGGTAAGGATTACATAAATTATTTCCGAGTGAATATGTGTCCTATTCTGTAATCAGGTAGGTTGCCTCATTTTATCTGTAGAGTTTTAGCTAACAGTGAGGTATATGTGAGCTTTTTTCCGATGTCTAGAACTTTTGGTTGAGGAAGGAGATCCTAATTGAAACTTTTTGCCCTTTTGTAACTTACAATCTGTAAAGGGAGATGAGGTGAGGCCCTAGGTGGAAGGGCAGTGATCGTATTGTATGCCCCTTGATGATCCTCACGCTATAGACGTCTGAATTATCTTGTCCTCCCTGCAGATAATAGACTTTTTCGTTATCAAAGACGTCTCTAAAGGAATTGACTTTCATATCGCTCATATGCATATTGGACTCCTGTCCATCCATTCCTCCCTCTGCGCTTAGAAATCTCAAATGGCAGTCCAGTGATCTCCTGGAAGAGCTCGGATAGTGAGAACTCCTCCACGAAGGCATAGTTGCCTAGCAATTTCGCAAATGCCTTCTCTACCAAAAAATACCACCTATTTACTTTAGAGAAGTATCTGAGGTGGCTGGTGGGAACTCGGTCATCCACCACCACTTCCTCTTTATTTCCATTGATATGGAGGGCGCAAACAGCCAGGCCTACTTTCTATATGTAGATAGGCTTGATTCCTTCAAGACAGGCGGGGAAGTTGAGCTCCATCACTTCCAGGATCTATATCACGCGCGTCTTGCCCAAACTGCTAATGCCTCGGTAGATGCGGGCAATCTCATCATTCATATCAGACAGTCGCGCCCAGTCGTTTTAAGTCTGTCCGCCGCCCCATATGATGGAGCTGGCCGATGCTGGGAATATTTTATCCTCGAATTGCTTCTTGCTAATGAAGAGGAAATTGACAAACTCGATATAGTGCGAGGGGACTGTCTTTATCTCCAGCAAGAATAGTTGTTTCTCATCTGAGAGGCTTTGGACCTGGCGAGATCCTCGCACTAGTGGGCAAACTAAGGCAACTGTGCGCTGAGGTTGCTGAAATAGACTTCCGATTTATTCCTGGTGACCCTGACATCACCTCGATGCGCTGGCACTCCATTTCACAGCTTTCCAGCATGGACTGACCCATTTGAATTTATAGTATAAGCGATTTAAAACACTCATAGCCGTTGGAGAGCACAATTACTCATTATTTAGCATATCAGGCATTTTCCTTTTCCTACAGACCTTTCTCACTTTGGATTGCCGAAATCCACGATTATTATTTTTGGTAAATGATTCTAAAGGGATGAAATTAATCATTAGTTAATATGAATTATTTAGAAATCGAACCATCAGTGATCCACCTCCAAGGAATCACACGCTCTTCCTCCTTTAGGATCATCAACAGAAATGACTTCCTTGCTGTTTCTTTCTCTGTAATCTTGCGTAAACAAGCTCATCGTCGAAGAAAGATACAATCACCTTCTCAAGGTCTTTCCAGATCAGGGCATTCTCCTGGGCGGAGAGGAACAAAAGATTAGAGTGAAACTCAGTAACGAAGTAACATACAATTAATAAAGGACAATTCATCATCGGACTCTGTGGAGGTTACCTATACCCTTCAGGTCAAGTTTACCTATAAAACATAATATAATAAACGCTACCTCGTATACTATTGACCACTTAGATAAAAAATAACATGACTGGATGGAACCAACTCTCCAAAGATGTCTTCGAGAAAGAGGTCAGGATTATTTCCGGAGGAGAAAAAGAAGCCATATAAAATATATCAAAGAAAAGATTGTATTTGAACAGAAGTTTGGAACTTAGGAATTGAATCTATCGGCAATTAAGCTGAAACAGGAAAATTAACCTGAACTTTAATCTTTCTTAAATTTGGACATCTCCTCGCGAGTTGACGACGAAAAGATCAAAGATTTGGAACGCAGACCCACCAGCTTGAAGTGAATTCCTCCTTGGAGGTCGATAAAATAATCCCTTTGGATTTTGGTGAATCGCGCACGAAGCAAGACCTTCTGCTCATGAAGCGAACAAGTTCCAAAAAGCTATAAAAAAGCGAGGCTATTATCGAGAGCAAGATAATTCCCGAGGACCTGAGCAAGTCCTTCTCGATTTCTATGAAAACTGCGCAGAGGAACAATTTCAGCGAGGAGGGCAGTTGGTTCAACAACTCAAGCTAGGGGTCAGTAAGCATAAGACACTAGATTTGGTGATCCTCGCCATAATTTCCGCCTTCTTCGTGGCACTGGGCAACAATATCAAGAGAATCATCTCATGAGAATGATTGTATTCGAAGTATCATCGATCAAAACTGATCACTTATCAACTCTTCAAGGTGAGCACGTTGAATGCAGTTGTAGGCCAATTGTAGGTCTTCCTATCAGTGATTCTCTTGAAAATGATGGCTTTTGACTCGCCTTTACTTACTACCACTTTGAATATTGCTTTTCATGCTTGTAGATATTCTTCAACTTGTATCCATCCGCATTCAGCTTCCTAAATCACTTTAAAATTACTTCGGATCAACTTCGATCGCCATTTCATAGGGCATTTTTTATCTAATTTTAGCACAGCAAATCCATAACCTAAAGTTTGCGTATAATCAGCAACTGAATAACTTTCGTATTTTTGCTTGGAGAAACTTTAATGAGGAGTTTGGTCGCTGATCGAAATTATGCTGTGGTGAAGATACTCTATGGATTATTCTTTAGTCATAAAAACTTCCTACATTTAAGTGTGCTAATGTGTGGAATAATGTATGACAAAATTAGATTAAATTGGATTATTTTCTGCCTTTATTCTAAGGATGTACGTTCCGGGTATGACGTTCATGAAATGGGCATTTCCTTTAGTGAATCCCTGCTGTATGCAGTCTCATAGAGGTCGTATTAGATAGAGTGGTATTTTTCATCGAATTTTATATTGGATGTTCTGATCATACTGCCAATTTTGCTTAGTTAAGTGGGATCATCAAGGTATATTTTACTGGTCTGGGAGTTGATTTCCTTGAAAGAATATACTTCAAGGAAAGGTAACGCCTATCGATGATCCTGCTCATGGCGGATAGGTTTTTTCCCTTTTCTTGGATATTAGAGATTGGGATTAGGTTTGACTACGGCTGCTGGATTGAGAAATTGAAATAACCCTCCTTGCTAAAATGGATCACGAAGTATCTCGCAGAATTGAAACTAGAAGAATTGGAAAATTAGTAGTATGAACGATAGAGGGGAAGTGGCAAGTTAGCATGAGTCACGTAAGCCATCGAAAAATGTTCAGAAAGTCTTGAGCAGTGAGAGTTAATGTGTAATTTAGCCGATAACCTTACTTCATTTTATCAGTAAGTTGAGAGATTTATCGACGATACTGAGTTTGCCAGTCCAAGCATTTTCAAAGCCCGTCCGAATCATCAGATTAAGTGCTGTTAGATGAGTCGATTCCCAGCAGCTCATAACTTATTCTCCCCGGAATCAATCCTGAATCTAGAATCATCTATGATGACTTTGCTTTTAGGAAAATTTTACAATTTTTGCCTGCTTTATTTTTAGCGTAAGCTAGGAATTCAATCCCTTCTATGGCCAGGTTAAAATATTTCCAGTTGCTTTCGGTGAAATGCTCGATGAATTCAAAAGGAAGTGCATTTTTGATTTACTAAAAACCTCCTTTAAGCTTTGCCCAAGCCTTCATTATGATCAACTGCCACGGCTCCTTTAAATATTCGACCAATGGCTATTGGGTGCTTCGAAGATAGGAATACATCATCGATCACCTCCAATCGTATCTTCCATTACGATTCACTATGATTTAGTATCTGCCGTTATCGGATATCTAACTGCACAGAACTATGCTCTTGAATTGTTATGACTTCAACATTAGGATTTCGTAAATAAAGGAAGGAAACAGCTCCTTTCTCGGAATTATTGATTTTACCTGATGATTAGCAAACAAAGCCGGTCTGTGATGTTTGGGAAAAGTCTACAGATGCGTTTCAGTACAATCCTTTCGTTGAATTCTTGCTAAAGATGCTGAATGTCTGCTGTCGAAATTGAAAAATGCGGGTCAATAAATAGAGAAGAACCATTCCAATCTTACTTTTATGCTAGTGCCTACTAGAATTGAACTTGATACATTCGGATTATCCTCCCATGGACGCATCCACATAATCAGCAATTCTAAACCTGCCCGTACTATCATAGCATACATAGCTGCAATCCTCGTTTTGGTCCATCTTTTTATTATAAACGCAATAAAATGATAACAAAAGGGCCACATTATCACAACTCCTTCACCTATTAAACTGAAGCTTAGTTTAGACATAGATTTGTGACCAAGTTTTCCTTTATGGGTGGGGTCTTATTCCTCGCCTAGATGGGCAGGGTGGAATCTTAGCTTTTCATAAAATCTTCGATGATGGGTTTAAACTCTTAATTATTTTTAATTTCCTGCCTATTTTCACCATGGGCAAAGTGGTCCTGGAGTTCTGCAATATAACCACTAAACTTATTACCCTTTGATCTCTGGAGGTGCGTTTCTGATTGGATGTGCTGAGTAGTGAAAGAGCCACCTCGAGATAGTCGGCGAAATCTTCCTTACAGACCTTGCAATACTTCTTGGAGCTGCTCTGTTTGGGGACCATCTGGGATATAACAACGAGGAAGAAAGGATAATTGGGGAATTATCGGAAAGAGCCTTACGATTTCGCTGATTTAGTACTCCTCTTCGCGCTGGCTCTCCAGGAAGGATTAGCGGTTCTTGACGTCGTAGTCAACATAGAGCATCTATCCTACCACCACAGTTACTCGGTCTTACTAGAGCGTGAAAAGAGGCGTGTAGAATTTGCCGTCCAAGTTCACTCCAGGCAGCAGGCAATCCATGCCCTTGGTTGCTCTATCTCCAAGATGAGGTACTTGTTAAATTTGGGACAGAGTCGATAGGTGTCTTATTTGGCCTGTTCGTTGCGAATAAAAAAGGGTTTGATGGAAAAGAGGTGTCTGGTGCACCATCTGCCGGTGCATTGGTCTGACTTGACTTTCTTGCCCATATTTTTCTATTTATAATGACAGCTGACACGACAAACCACAACCATCCTGTTATTTTCCATTCCTTCAGTCCACGACCGTACTCGCAAACGCCCGACAACGACGGACGCATAACATTAAACCAATGATAAACCCAAAGGAGTTCCGCTTTTTTTAACTACTGATTTGACTGTTTGGGATTGTACTTGATGTCTGGTCAAAAAAAGTTATTACAAGATTGAAAGTGGTTTTTCTGGTGAGGATTCTCATGAACGAATTGAATTAGGCTCCAAAAGGAATGTATGCACCCTTGGGATATATGCCTCAAAAAATATTCAGAGCGCAATATCGATAAAATGATAAACCGTTGATAATGGAAAGGGAAATAGGAATGAGAGAGAGGCTTGGAGATAAAAATAGGTCCATTATCAAAAATCTGCAAAAATGAGATGGAAAGTGATTCTTCCCTATTATATATCCCCACAACAAAACAACGAGAATATAACCACTGCATCGTAAAAAACACCCATTTTTGATCGTTTCTAAAGGCGTTAGTTTTGAATTCCCCTTTATTTGCCCCCTGGACGAAAAACAAAAGATTTAGAGGCGAAAATTGTTTGAAAGATAGTTGCTGATGAGCGAATAAATAAATATCACGTATAGGCGAGTCTCCGCAAAGCTAGTGATAACTTTTAAGCAAAAATGTCAACCTATTCAATTGTCTAGAATTATAGCCTACCCAACTCAGTCTTCATCCCAAATACCCTCCGATTCCCTTTCCCCTGTCAGCTATGATCACCTCCCTGCCACGCTTGCTCAGCTTCACATCACCCAACCTCACAGTAGCAATCTTATCTTAATTTTATAGATGGAGGTAGTAGTTAGAGGTCAAAACTACCACTATCTTTGCATCGTTTTTGGGCTGGTACTAGGGAGCATGCGCATTGTTGATCGTTTTGGATGTGGCTAGGGCCTGTCTCGATTCGTAATCAATGCAGTGCTCCTCCTTCTAGAAGAAGGACTTAGTCGTCTTCCAAATTGCCTCATTGCGGAAGAGGATAAACTCATTATTCATTTGGATTGTGGTGATGAAGATGGTGTTTTGCAGGTAGTTGCTGAAATCCCCCAGAATAGCCTAGAGCTTGTCAGGACTATTCTCAAATTTATGCTGGTTTTGGTTGATATCGTAAAGTTCCTTGGGAATGAAGGTGAGAAGCATGCTGGTCAATTCTCCCTTCAAACGCCTCTAGCTTCCACTTCTTCAGCCTTCTCGATCTTGAGAGAAAGGATCTCGTTATTCTGATCATAGCAATTCATGTAGGCAGTGGAGTAGTCCACGAGTGCCTCTTGTATCATTTTGGTGATTTGCACTTCCTCCTTGGAGAACATGTGATCATATAGGTGATCAGTTTGCCATTGAACTCGGATATCAGTTTCAGATATGCATTTTCACGTTGGATCAGTATTTCATCTCGAGATACTTGTCCTTCGTGAGGTAAGGATTCTGCGATTTTATCTTTTCGGATATGAACTTATTGTCAGCCTTCTCGCGTTCGTTTTGGAGACGGCATTTGATCATATCCTACATTTAGAGCTCGATTCTGTCGATCACTCTTATGATCTACTCTTCGATGTACCGCTCTCGTTTCTAACGTTTTTACTTTACTGAATAAAAAAATAGCTACTTTTCCTCCAGCTGGATAATAGGTCCTCGTGAATTTACTTGATCTGTGAGTAAAAGGTCCTCCTCTTCAGCCGACGGTTGCTCATCTCAGTCTTCATCAACTCCATCAGCACTTTCTAATCATATTCACTTCATCTTCCTCTTCATCCTTAGTTTGATGACCTGCAAAGTCTTCTAATGGCTTGATGGATCGAGTTTCCTGCTTCATTTTTATCTCCAGGAAGTGAGCATACAGCTTAAGGTTCTCCAGAGATTGCCTGCTGTGGTCTTTGAGCTTGGAGAATAGAAATTTGAGGCAAATAACATGCGGACGATAGTTTTTGTCATTGAGAGTGAGGAAACTCCTGAGTGACGTTGAGAAGTTAGAGTCGTCCTGCGTCTCATTCTACTCATAGAACTTGCTGGCAAGAGACTACTCGTGAAGAGTAATAGTTACTGCGATGGCAGGCTGCTCAATGGAGGCGAGGGCGATGGCTCTTGACTTTTATTTTACGTTTTCAGACAGTCACTTTTCTGCTCTGCTTATCGATGCGTGTCCTCGAGGACATCTTGAAGCTCGAGGAGGTCCTAGCAGATCTTGGACTCTAGTGGCAGATCATTGCTGAAGGAGGTGTCCTCTTGCTGGTCGAATGAGGAATGGAAGGAGGCATGCGGACTAAAGGAGAACTCCTCATTCCTCCATTCATCAGTATTGATCTTGTTTATCTCCTGGAAGAGGTTGGTCTTTTGTTTTTTATTCTCATCGGCGGATGTGATGGAGTCGTCCATTGCTTTAATTTATTATCCAACGTCAGTCAAAAATAAAAAACACTGCTGGCGCCCAAAGGCTGCCCTTTCTTATTTTCTTTTGATTTCCGGCCTGGGATGGTTATAATATTGTAATAATGACAGGTGGGATTAAATTGGCTTGTAATTTAGGGGTCTTCTTATAATATCTTCAACAAGGAAAAGATGGAGAAGCCAGTACCCATGACCTTCGCAGGAGGACCACCTACATGCCTCCTTTTTTGAAATCCGCATTAGAGGACAGATGTTCACAGGTAATACTTCCACATATACAGGCAACTCCTACCTGAACGTCAACTCAAACACCAAAGAGTTCCAAGCCATCGTGGAAGGAGCGCGTGGATACATCAGGAACATTTTGTCAGTGCCCAACGATTTCCATATTTGGTTCCTGGGAGGAGGATGCCATTTGCAATTCGCTGGCATTCCGCTAAACTTCCTCGGAGATAACCCCAACGCCACTGCAAACTACACCACAACTGGCTACTTCAGCAAGCTCTCCTTCAGCTAAGCAAAACGCTACTGCAACGCCAAGTCAATCAGCACCCTTACTGCTGACGAACAAGGCTACTTCTACCTTGCTGATAAATACGACTTCGATCCAAACGCCGTCTATACTCACTTCATCGATAACGAGTCAGTGGAAGGACTTTCCTATTCCATCTAAAGATACCCTAAGGCTGAAGGGATTCCGCTCTTCAATGACTGTTCCTCCAGTTTTTTAACACGGGAAATCGATTGGTCACAAGTTGATATGGCCTATGCTCACGCTCAAAAAAACGCAGGAATTTCCGGTATGACAGTCATGATTATCAACTAGCGCGCTCTTCAACGAATCCCAATAAAATACTGCCGGAAATGTGTTCCTTCTAAAACTACAAGAAAAAGAACGGATACCATGCCGAAATGAACATACTGCCAATATACGCTAACTACGTTGCAGTTAAGCATTACGCTGAAAATGGAGGATTAAATATGAACAACTACGAAAAACGATCCAATAGACTCTATGAGGTATGCTTCAAGCGATTTAGGTGATTGATAAGTGCAAAATATACAAGGCCAGATGCAGGCCTGAGTTTAGATCCAAGGTGACCGTCACTTGGAACATCTAAGATGAAAAAATCCTCCAGGAGTGCCTAAAGAGGGAGAAAAGCATGATCTCTACGAGTTCAAGGGTCACCGAAGTATCGGAGGATGCAGAGCTTCTCTTTTCGCTCCCATTCCAGACTAATCAGCTTACCGTCTTGCTGACTTTTTATAGGATTTTGCTCAGAAATACGAATGACTATTTTGAATGATTGGAGAGGATTCTATTATCCAAACATAAAAATAATTCTCCGTCCGTTTACTAAAAAAAGGATATTGCATTTATAATTTACCTTTATTTAGGTGATAAATATAATTCTTCTTAATCTGCATCTCCAATATAATATTTACAATCATGACTACCTACTGATCTCTATTATTTTCTTTTGGCATTGATATGGTTTGGCCCATCCATTCTAATCTTGGTAAGAATCCCCTTTTTTTGCTGATACAGGCCATTTTTCGATAATTTTAAATTGCTTACTGAGAACTATGATGCCATCTGACCCATCGACGCCACCCACGCAGGCCACTCCTCCAAAATTAGAAGGATATGGACATTACCCACTCTCACACGCAAACCACTCGCATTAGCAAAGCTTCATCGACGATTGCCCGGATTTAAAGCTTAACTCCCAGTATCAGACTGAAATCCCCCATAAAAAGGACAGCTTTGCCTCCTCCCTCATCAATAAACTGAGAAGCGTGGAAAGAGCAGAAAATGGAAGTGGTGGCAGCAAATAAACTATCTTCAAGAAGCCAGACTTACAGAGTAATTTGAAAAATGCATAAAACATAGGCAACCTTTCTTCACGCTACCATCACCACACGAGATGGCCAACCGACCCTCGTATGCACTCCAACGGATACCCGCAGCACATGAACCACCACAACATCCCAAAATATCCAAGCAGGCCACTTTGGAGGAGCTTAGGGAGGAGAATGCAGTTCTGAAGGAAAAAATGAATGACTTGCTAGTTGAAAATGAAAAAATGAAACAAAGGTTTAGCAAACATCTGCAAGAATTACAACAAAAAGAAAATGAAATCGTGAGGAGAGAAGAGGAGCTGAGCAGGAGAGAAGGGGACCTGAAGCTCAGAGAGTAATTTTTAAACCTGGAAACAGTCCCCGTAAAATATTCCCAAAAAATACTCCAAGATGAATTATCTTCCATCAACTTTCGAATTGGAAGCTAGAAACATCAAAAAAACTTTCATCCTCAAAATAAGTCAACTAGGTGTCCTTCCAGTAGAGAACGAGCAATTACTCAAGGCCCTCCAATAAATAAAACAATTGAGAGTGGAAAAGCTCTAGCTGTAAAAAAAATTCACGAGCACTTTCAACCAGTATCGCAAGAAGAAAGAAGAAGAGATGGAGAAGATCAAGAGAGGCTTCACCAACAACCTCGCCCACTACAAGGATCTGCTTCTCAAGTTATCAATTAGACCCTCCCAAGAGATCAAAAAGTACCAAGAGGACACATTTTAAACCGTCATCCTCGAAACCAGCTCCGCAGATTAATCATGATTTTTATTCTCTTACCCCTAGCCCTCCCCCACTCCCACGCCCTCACCATCTTCCTCGCAAAGTGCGGTTAAGTATAAATTCTCAATTGGGGGCATTCTATATATAATTACAATAATTGAGGGATGAAATCGGAGAAGCTGTAGATGCCTGAAATCTGTACCTGCACCATAATCTAGTCCTGGACATGCGCACGCTCATGGAAATATACCAACGCGGTGGCCGGATCACACGCAGCACTCGCAGCAACCGCGCGCCGGCGGGGAAGTCAGCCTAGGGCAAGACAAAGAGAAGCATAAAACGCTGCTTCCCTACATCGGACAACCGTCTCTCACGCGGTACCTTCAACGCACCAACATCAAATACCATTAGCCTATCTCCTGTGAATATTTTGCTGGAAAAAGGCTCAAAAGGCTCAGCAAGCAACATCTCCCCGAGAATTGTATCTACTATGAGAAGTCACTCATTAGCCAGCAGCTCTCGTACAGGCTGAGGTCGGTGAAGCTCAATGCCAAGAAGTCCAAGGCTAATGAATATTTGATTGAGTAACCCAAACATCTACATAGGTAGCCAAGCCGACCCTCGCTGCCCAGTCGCATTCTAAACTCCCAGGAAGATACCGGCGTTTTGACTGTTGTGCAAACACTGGCGCTTCACTTTCTGCCCTTCGAGGAATTTCAACGCATTTTCGAGCCCATTCTACTCGATCTTAAGAAGAACTACAAGTCCATAAAAATAGAAGAGCTCTCCAGGATCTCAGAGGAACGCTCTCCAGAGGAACACAATAGCATGCCCAATTAGGAAAAGGAAGTCCCGCATGAAAATCTAGTCAACTAATTGCCGAATCAGTTAGTTGAACCTAATCTAACCCATCCGGAGAGATCAAGATGGAGGAAGTCAATAAAAACACTGTCCAGCCTTAGCCCGAAGAAATATTTGAAGTTATCAATAAAGAAATTGCTGAGCTGGATGCCGCCATCTTCAAAAGGCTCTGCCTTCCCAAGCTGAATGGTATTCTATGGCCCTGCGTCATCATTCAGCCACTTGTGGGCGAGAGAGATGAGCTGGAGGTGATGATATATCGCAAGCTGGACCAAGCCTCCAAGGAAGAGTACAGGAGCAGCAAGGAGCCGAAATTCGATGAAAAGATTCTTCAACTGGCTTTCGAAGAGTACCTCGATGGGCTAGGACTGGATCACTCAGAAAGGATTGAAAAAGAAAGACCAAGCCCACACATTCAGGATAAATGCACTCGAAAAGTTGATGCCATCCTCAGAAACCTAGAACAGGCCAGGCAGTCCAAAATTATTGTTAATTTGCTTGGCACCCATGAGACTAAAGTTCTTCATACCAACTTCGTAAACTGGTAGGACTTGTAGTTTGATGAGATTTATTAGATAGTGATGAAGTCTCCCTTTAGAGCGTTGGTGGATGAGCTTAATGAGCATATCGAGTGTCTCAACAGATTCACCAAGCTGGAAAGCGTCAATAACGATGGCAAGCACTGCCTTTACCGCTTATGCAAGTACGAAAATTAGCGAAACGATATAGAGCTATGCGTCCCTCTCCGCATATAACAACAATCCAAGTAGGAAAAGAAGGTCTTGGTGCGATTCCTCAGGGATGAAAGGACTATTACTCACGAGGAACAACTTCTAAGATGGATTGAGCTCAGCAAACTGTGGGTCAACTTCACACTCCCCAAGCACAATGAGCTCGAGAAGAAGTTCTACTACATCCTAGGCAACAACATCAGCGTTGAAGAAGGCATCAACTATATATACTCTGACTTCTATTATAAAAATTGCAATTTTAACGAAGTTCTACGCCTATGCTATCCCATCAACGACCTGCGTAGGGTTCGCATCAAAGAACAGCGATGCATCTCCTGCTACTACCAGATTCAAAACCTTAGCTACTTCCGCTGCAAGTTCTGCCTCAAGTTTTGCCATCAAGAGTGTACCGCTTTTCGCTCAAAACCACATTCCGAAACTGACTCAACTGCTAACCCAATCCCGCTGGATATCTACTAAACCTAGAATGAGGAATAGCTGTGGAACTGTCCTTAGTGTGCCCCTGTGTCTAGTGCCAAATGGCAGTCAAGAATAGTTTCATCCAGTGCATATCCTGCAAGAACGTTTACCATCCCATCTGCGGAAACTGAAAGGAGTGAGTGAATAGGCATTTGACTAAGAGAAATATACATGCGAGAGCTGCCTCAAGTGCAGGATGTGCTCCACCAAGCTCAAGTCCCAAGAATATTGCTGTGAGGGAAGCAATATCTTCTGCGTCAAGTGCTACAAAGACTACTCTAATAACGAATATTGCGCCTTGTGCATGAAGGAAGCTCATGGAGATTGGGTGCAGTGCGATCAAAAGCCTTGTGAAAAATGGATACATATATCCTGTGATAACTATTTCAAAGAGAAAAAGATCATATAACCCATATAGAAACTCAACTACAGCTGTCCCAACTGCCGCAGGCTCGAAAAGCGCAAGATATTCAGAAACGTCATCGAGGAGCTTAAGTACTTCGACGAGTTCCAATACTTCTACGAGCCAGATTACGAAGAGCTTATCGGTTACAAGTAAGCCATCAAGCAACCGATATGCATCCAGCAAATGCGTGAAAAGTCACTGTAAGGCGCATATGACAACAACTCTTACTAACTCATAAAGGCTGACCTGTAATTACTGGTCCGCAACGCCATGACTTACAACATGCCCAAGGACGAGGCACATTATCGAGCCAAGATCCTGCTGGTGGTAGGTACAAGGTATCTCTTATTCTTTAAGGACATAATAGAGTCATCGTAGGAGTATCTGCTCAACAATAACATGTAGGAAGTTTACATCGCACGTAAGAAGCAATTCTATAATGACCTCTATGAGCATTACCTGGAGTATCTGCTAAATTTCAGACAAGAAAGAGGGATTGTTGAGGTAAGGAAGAGCACTTATACCCCATACGAGCAATAATTCTTCAGTTCAAAGATCATACTCAGCAGGAACTTCGCAAATGCGTAATTCGTCTTCAGAGTCAAACAAAAACCGCATAAAATCGAGAATTTATTCACGATTCCCCGCTAGCTGCTTCTTCTGGTGGCCAGTAAGGGTCAGAACATGTTTTTACCACCCTGAACAAGAAAATCCTATCATATTCGAGTGCAAAATATGTTGGTAGACTTATTGCTGCACAAGGATCTGCTTCAATCACCGCGTTTGCACTGTCTGCTCTCAAAGGGATGCGGGTGCGACAATTTCGAGTGCCAGTGTCCTCCAATGAAGGAAAAAGAGAAGAAGATTTACGAAGCCAAGATCCACTCGACGTTAAGTCAATCAAAACTGGAAAAGCGAGAGTACACTGAGTACTACCGCTACTGTCTCAAGTGCGTATCAGAAAACCTGAAGACCAACTGGTGTTACCTGTGCCACAATTTCTGCTACTTTGCCTACTAGAAGTGCACAGACTGCTCCAGGGTGTACCATCTGGCCTGCGAACGTAAAATAAGTGGGAGGAGATGGCAGTTTTCTTCGATAACAATCGACTTACCGCAACAGTTATTCCTGTGTGCGCCTACCTAAGGTCTGCTACACTTGCTCTTACTCCGCAAAGAACTCCAGACAGACCAAGGAGCTTCTAATGATACAGACAAAAATCACTGCTGCCAAGATCATGGCGATTAGCAAATACATTCCCATCTTCAATTACATCTATGAGCTGAATGGCATCCGTCTTGCTCCTCACGAAATCACCAACCTCATCTTCTACAACTACCAGGACTACATTAGCAAGGAACGCCTATTCCATGAGTTTCTGCTCAACTTTTCCCTCATCATCGAAAGCATGGGCAATAACAGAATCGCAAGGGAATAGTTTAGGTAGTATTTTATGAACGAAATCAATAGGAAATTGGCTAGCCAGACGCAGCATGAGAAGTACATCAGCATCGTATAGACCAGAGAGATAAAGTAGCTGAAGCAGAGTAAAAAATTCTATAAGATATACTCTAAGTGGTGGAACTACTTCTACTTCCCAGCGAATTTTCTAAACAACTACGAGATTAAGTACCACTTGTAGCACCTCACTTCCAAAATCAACCACCACAGTGGCCTCAACATCGGGATAGTCAACTTTTTTCACTCATGATCACCGATCACCACCTCTTCACCAATTTCAGAGAGGAAAACCATCTGAATTCCAAAAACTTTGAAAGGATAAAGATAGAATCCATCACCTCGTATGTTTCACCCAAAAGCAAAAAGAATATTTACTATACAAACAAACTAGAAAGACATAAATTGCATCTTGGATTCCTCAACCACTATTACAACTATAAGGCCCTTAGATTGACCAGCTTAGAAGAAAGACCTATCGATATCCTAGGCAAAAAGATAACTAAAATATAATAATATGAAACCATTTCTAAAGATTATTAGCAATATTTTAGGTTCCACTCTGATAATGAGACCCTCACAGACTGCATATACAAATAATAAGGCTCAAAGACTCTACTATCAGATAGTATCATGCTGAAAATTCAATCCATTCCATTAAAACACCACTCTCGTCAAGTATAACAGATTTCAGTTTATCGCGAGCATGAAGTCATCACCAACAATAACAAGAGCGAAAATCTGTATAAATATCTCTCCAGTTTTGCACTAAGGATATTCGAGGAGAGCAAAGTTGTCTGAAAAAGGGGAATACTGCCATCCTCAATGAAAACAAAAGATGCTGGCGCATTTTGAAGAGGATCAAAGGAATCAATGTGTAGATAAAGCTTGAGAAGAAAGATGAGCATTGGGTCTTGATGGTTGGTGAGTCTACGGGCATAGTGAGAAGCATTGACGACATAATTCGCAAGCTTAGAGATGTTTGTCCCTTTATTAGCACCTTTGAAGATATTGTGGACTTCATGGGATTCGGCATGACCGATAACACTTTCTACTAGCCTAACCACTTTACCCACCTACTGCAAACTTTGCCTCTCGACTCTCTCAATCGCAAATAGCGCAAGAAGGAGGTGATGAAAGTATATGACAAATACGATTGGCAGCGGCAAGGCAATTTTACACTCCAATCTGAAGGCGAGGTAAATCCAGTCAAATATGAATACAATGTCACCAAAAAGGATCTATTCTACCTTAAAAAAGGTCAAATCATGACTCTGAAGAAATAGTATAGCCAAAGTAGTCCCCTTCATCACTTTCTAAGACATCAAAAAGGACTTATAAGACTTTAGCGGACCAGTTAAGGAAAAGGAACACATAGTGATGCGCTAGCCGACATATGATGTCTACATCGCTCCTTCCAAGATCGACAGGCTTGGCCTTTTCATCCGTAACCTCACCAAGAAGGGAACAATCGTCGCCGAGTACATCGGAGAGGTGATCAGCGAGGCCATGGCTGACGTAAGATAGCAGAAATTCCACTTCGGATGCTACATGTTCGGCCTGGGAAAGAATAACACTCGTTTGGAGATCATCGATGCTACCTTCATCGGCAATATGGCTCGGTATCTTAACCACAGTTGCGACGTATTTATCATCCTAACATAGCCAAACTGCAAAGCCAAGATCGAACTCCACAATGGTCACCCCCGCATCCTCATATACACAATCAAGGACGTTAAGGAAAATGACGAATTAACGTACGACTATCAATTCAAAATCGATGCCAATTAACGTCTCATCTGTAAATGCAAGTCCAAGAATTGCCAAGGTAGACTCACCTGATATAAACCACTTTCCGTGATCAGAGGAGCATTTTCAAATCCTTATAGTTATAACTGTATGTGTCTATATTTAAATTTGAATGGTCGAGCTTAGATCGCATATATTAATTCATGAAAGTGATAATTCTATTAGCAGTCGTCCTCTGTCTGGCCTACTCTGAGCAGTGGGCTGTGCTTGTGGCAGGCTCAAACACCTTCAGCAACTACCGCCACCAAGCTGACGTCTTCCACGCCTACCAAACTCTCGCCAAAAACGGCTTCGACAAGGATCATATCATCACCTTCGCCTTCGATGATATCGTCAACTCGGTCTCCAATCCCTTCAAAGGAAAGGTCTTCAATAAACCAACCTACCAGAGCCCAGGAGTAGACGTCTATGATGGAATTCACATTGATTACAAGGGAGCTGATGTCACCCCTGAAAACTTCCTAGCTGTCCTCGAAGGAAACTCCGCTGCCACCAAGGGAAAGAAGGTCCTGGAAGCCACCCCCCAGGACAATATTTTCATCTTCTTCTCAGACCACGGAGCACCTGGACTTATCGCCTTCCCATCCAAATATCTGTATGCTGACCAACTCATCCAAACCTTTAACAAAATCACCGGAAAATTCGGAAAGCTTGTCTTCTACCTTGAGGTAAAGTTGCATTAAATTAGACCTGTGAGTCCGGCTCTATGTTCCAGAAGCTACCAACTAACACCCGCATTTACGGTCTTTCTGCTGCCAATCCCACTGAATCCTCTTGGGGTACCTACTGCAGTCCCGACGATGTGGTTAATGGCAAGCACGTCGGCTCCTGCTTGGGAGATCTTTTCAGCGTGAACTTCCTTGAGGACATCGACAAGGGACTCATCTTTGATGAGACTCTTTTGGACCAGTTCAAGATTGTGAAGAAGTTGACAACCCTAAGTCAGTGATGCAATGGGGTGACCTTTCCTTCCAGTCCGATAAGGTTTCTGAATACGTTGCCACTTCCAAACAAACATTCAACCTACGCACCATCCGACCCCTCCAACGCGTTGGTCAGCGCAAGTCACAGTATGCTACTATGAACAGCCGCACCATGAAGCTTCAATCCCTCGCCGCCATCTATGCTCGTGACCATTCACCTGAAGTCTTCTAGCAAATGACTGAAGAAATGGTTTCAATGCAACTCTACGACTCTGCTTTTGAGCACTTCAACAGCAAGCTTCAACTCAACGGAGAATTTGACTCCGCCAATATCAACTTCGACTGCTATAGAGAAGTCATGCAAGCTCATGAGCAGCTATGCGGAAGACTTTCAGACTATGGACTCAAGTATGCCAAGAATATGGCTGAAGCCTGCGAGAAGCATGAGGCTAAGGATGTTATTGCCGCCCTCAAGTGCTGATTTCGTCATCATCCATTCATTTACGCATATTATTCAATTATCAAAAATGATCACCAAGCATAAGAATACTATATCAGACGGTCATCTTCTTGGTTCCATCCGCGAATTGAATCAACCATCATGCTTCGATCATCCATCTTCGTATATTTCTTCGCTTTTGAATCTCTTCGTCGTCGAATTTCTCTTTCGATTTGACCCTCCTTCGTCAAAGAATTATAGTCAAAATTTTTTGCCTTCTTTATTTTGAGAAAGTCGTTGCCTTGCTCTTATTTTCCTTTTTAGCGCTATGTTAAAACTATAGACTCAATGGGTTATGTCTTCCATTTGGTCCTAGCTGAATTTTTATTTATCATTTGATTTTCCAGTTTGAATATAGGGCCTTTACCGATTTCAACAGCCCTATAGGACTTGTTCGATGAGCCTTTCCGATGCAATTTCGGTTATTGGCTATACTTCTTGGTGAGTTCGAATGAAACATGTTCTTACGTTGCTCCAATTTGTCCAGAATTGTTATGTGTCTTTTAACTGCTTTACAGGTCTACTGCTATAGGTCGTCAGATTAGCTTATTAAGGTTCTAATCGTCCCTCCACACTTAATTTATACTTGAGTCCATTTGCATTTTTGATATGAGTTGACAAGTTTTTCCTCTTGCATTCCAGCCGCCTTCATAAGGGTTAAGCGAGGCTTTTTTCCTCGGTTTGGTGTGTCTGGCAGTTACGGGTATTAGATAATTATGATTGGGTTGCTTTTAGAGCTCTGCCTGAATTTGGGAGATCCTGGGAAAAATGATGTTTCTTTCTATCCAGTTATTCATACATTTATAATCATCAATCATACAATAGGATAGGCATTTTATTATTTGGATCTTATGGAAGCCGAACAATATAAAAAAGTATAATATGGCATGTAAAAATAATGAACCTCAAGGATGAATGTGGCTGTTATTGTGAAGCAGAAATCGAAGGACATTTTCCTTTTGGTTTTGTTTTCCTTCCAAGGTAGTATAACGCCTTATGGGTGGCACTTCAAACTACGACACAAGTAATGTAATAATTTCTTTATAATCTAAATGAGCATTATTCTAACCGACTTCATACCCGGCGATAGGCGGAGGCCTCTTGGACATAAAGATGGAGGTGTGAATATGGATTATTTTTGGATTAATATGTTTTTCAATGCTTTAATCCCGATTCATCACCTATAAATTTATGAATGGATGATGAGGTGTAGTGGCAGGACCAATACGACTCCCTCTTCCTGACCTTCCCGGTCAGAGTCCCCCAGTCCATCCTGGAATAGTATCCCATTTTTAAACACAGGCTTCCCCTCGCATCCACCGATCGACTTTAATGGCCTAGGGGGTAGAAATACCGGAACTTTCTAAGCTTTCTAGCTGCTTGAGGGCTTCATCAGCGACAATCGCAACTGGATGAAAAAAGGGTGCACCGACGGGTAGATGGGGAACATCGAGGAAAAATTAAATGGATTGATGATCTGCCTGCAGTGCTAAAAACACTATGGACATCAGTTCTGGAAGGCCCAGCCGCGAAGGATGCAAGCCTCTGCCATTCATGCCTACATCTTCCTCAAAATGTTTGTAGCGGCACTCATACCTCCCAACTTTGCCAGCCTTCTCCATGCTAACTCCGAAGAAAAATTGATGACGGAAGTTTTCAAACTTGAAGTAAGGACTCCCCTATTAAGAATCTAGTAAATTAATGGATCCAACTGATGAAGCCGGTCCATAGCTTTATGCACAGGAAAGACTTCGCTACTGAGGCTGATCTGACCGAATCATTTTTCAGTGAGCTTTTCTAGTTCTTTAAGGGGATGCCCAGGATAAAGAAAGACTCAATGGCAAAAACGCCAAAGATCATGTAGTTCGTCAACGTCTGCCTGGAAATTGAAACCTGTGAGGAGTAGATCAGATCGAGGACCAGCAGTAAAAGCTCGTGCAGTAGAGCGAGGGGAAGCTCGGAGGGCAGACGGGAGAATAATTTCATCAACAAAAAGAATTTCGACTAGGAGAAGAAGAAAGATTGCGTGGAGTTTTTTCGGTTTGATGAAAGGATCAGAGCACATACCTCCTTTAGAAAGAAAAAAAAGCTAACAGTCACTTCCATGTAAACCAAATAGAAATCATAATCAAATGACAAATCTCGGTCGCCCTCTCTCGACAGGTCGCTTACCATTTTCGAATCAGAAAGAATCAAAAGGGGCACCTTTAATTAGTCACCCAACAGAGACAGTTCAAACCCTAAAGTAAGAGCAAGGATCCTAACCTCAAAGA
Source organism: Nymphaea colorata (assembly GCF_008831285.2). Taxonomy (NCBI): domain Eukaryota; kingdom Viridiplantae; phylum Streptophyta; class Magnoliopsida; order Nymphaeales; family Nymphaeaceae; genus Nymphaea; species Nymphaea colorata. The sequence goes on along the minus strand of NW_022204542.1, from coordinate 438 downwards.
CAAACAATTCAGATCGAAGTAGATAACGTCGAGAAAAAAATCATTGGAAAATGAGCTCACCGAGCAGGAAAGGGACTGCAAGATCAAGAAAAACAAAAAGAATACCCTACCTATGAAGGTGTCCCAATTTTCAAAGCAGATCAACATGGAGAAAGGAGTTTCAAGAGGTTGGGGAATCATCAGAGAGTATGTAAATAAAAGATCGTTTAGCGAAAACTGAGAAAATTATTCTTACTTTGATGTGTTAATATTTTTTCCACATTCCTTCTATAGTAATATTTTTGCTAATACTGATGAAATGATAGATATTTAATGAACTGGCATGAGTTGGGAATGAATGATTCATAGGGGTTGGGGTTGGGGTTGGGGTTGGGGTGGGTTGGGGTTGGGGTTGGGGTTGGGGTTGGGGTTGGGGTTGGGGTTGGGGTTGGGGTTGGG
>NW_022204540.1:45000-47962 GCF_008831285.2 Nymphaea colorata | reverse complement strand
GCAATCTCGAGGTAGGCTCGAAAAGACTAGGGTTAGGTCAAGTTGGAGGGTTGACCTAGTGGGCTAAGTCTAGAAGTCAGAGGGTTGACTAAGTCCTAAGGTCAAGTAGGTTCGGATCGAGGGTGGGAAGTGAGCTCCTAGGTTTGACGACGCGTGAGGTTGACCTAGCTAGGTGGGCTTGGGCTTGGCGGTCTAGCCAAGTGAGTGCGTCGGGTCTTCCCACGTGGCAAGATCAACGGCTCTTAGAGAAGCTCGCTAGGGGAAAGGCTAGCGAGAAGGGAAGAAGAGATCACGATCCTAGAAAGTAGGAAGGAGATCGAGATTGATTGCTAAGGAGATTAAGCAATCAGGGAGGTGGCACTCGAGATTCCTCGAGTTCTCTCTCTCTAACAAGATGGGTGACACATGGAGGAGATGAGCGGTGAAGGAGGACTGCGGTTTAGGGTTGAGATGAAGATAGAGGAGATGGGCGAGAAAACATGAAAGGGGAGCGCGCGGCTAGGGACTTGCCAAAACGCTCGGGTGTAGGTGGCACGCGGTTTGGTGAGGTGGCAGCCGCGTGGACTGGGCGAGGCTCCAAGTGGGACCAGGCGGGACAGGTGGCAGACACGTAGGCGGGTGACTAGGTGCGAGAGGGCTGAGATGCGGACAAGTGTCACGATGGAGGGCTGAGGCGTTAGGGTTTGACGCAAGGGAAAATATGCCAAAAAGGAAGGTGGCGGAGGTGACAAGTGCGAGCTGGGAGCTCGTGATCCAAGAGGGATTCTCGGAGGGGACTAGGCTAGCTGGTGAGGACACGTGGCTGGCTACGAGGACAGATAAGACGCGGGTTGGTGGATGCTTGACACGTGGAGAATCGAGCGGCTAGGGAAACTTACCCGGAATAGACCGGCGGCCAAGGGAAGGCGCTCCTTCACGCGCCGCGGCTAGGGTTAGCTCCTCGTTCGAATTGACGCTTGTGCCCTTCTCGAATCTGCAGGGGCCTTCGATGGCGGAGGGGCAGGACTGTCCTTCACGCCGGGAACAATGGTTGACGCCGGGAATTGCAGCGGCGTCTTAGCTCCGACCAGATTTCCGGCCGAGGCGATTTGTATCTTCTCGTGGGCCGAATTTGCCCAAATTCATCTATGTTGCTCAGCACGAAGAGGCGATTCCAATGAAGTGGTTTTGGGGCCCAAACCTCGATATTGAACCGTGATTTTGAGTCCTTCAAAGCAGCTGGATTTCTCACCAACTTCAATTTGGAGCCGACGGTGGAAGTGATCTTTTTGTTGATGCAGCCGTCGTGAACCGTGAGGGGTGGCTTGGGTTGGTTCCTACGGATAGAAAACCGATTCCAAGCGGGGAAGAGAGTGCACCAAGGGAGGGGCACCATGGATCCTCAAACCAGTCACTCGGGTATGCCGAGCAAAGGGCCTAGGTCGCGGGTGAGGCTCCGGAAGCGAACAACTCCAAGCCGAATGGAAGAGTTCAATGATCCGAGTACTAACCTTGTTAAGCCGTCAAATCGAAGCCTTGGGGACTTCGATCTTCTCTTGTGCCGAACTCAGCCTTTCTTGTCCTTCGTGTTCAAGGGAAGGCACCAATGTTCGGGCTGTTGATCTTCAACGTAGAGGCAAGCGTGGACGAGGAGGGATCACTGCCGGTGGGAGGGGATCCGCCTTGTTTTTCTTCCTTGAGGCCGAGGTCTACACGGACGACGGGGCAAGGGGATTCGGATGGAGACGCTCCTAACTCGGGTAGAGAGAGGGGGTCGAAGAGATGGAATCCTCGGAGAGGAGAGAGAGTCGAAACTCGCAAATGAGCCAAAATATGATTTCTTAGATGCGTTTGTACAGGATCCAATACAATATATACAAACCTAAAATGATCCGGGATTAACACGCGCGGATCCAAACCCAAAGTCTAAAAAACTCAAGGCGCTCGGCACAACCCGCCGGCTTAGGTCTTGACTTCGAATCTCAAAGGCGCCAAGTAAAAACGAGTTAACAAAAGCTAAGTACTAAAGTTAAAGTAAACGCCTAAGTGCTAACACGACTCCTTGAACCTTGCGAGCCCAAGGAGGGGGACCTCGTGAGGGTTAACACCCTCACTTCGCATTTTGGTGTAAGGGCTCGGTCTGGTTGACCGAGCCATTCGCTTAAGACCCTTGGTCTTTAGATGACCTCGCGGTTTAGGAATGTCGAGCCCAAGTGGGGTGCGTCTAGCCTATGCTCGGTGAGCTCTACAATCGGTTCAGTGTGTCCCAGAGGTTCATCCTGTTCGAGCACCGTTGCAGACGTGGCTGCTCCTCCCGCTCCTCCCACTGCAACCTGACCGGGTGCTTCGTTAGCCTCCTTGGGAGCTTCTTCGGCTAAGAGCTGCAAAGACCGAACCCATAAATCTGACGCTCTTCTCCGTCTAGTGCTTGGCTCGGGCTGTTCAGCCTCCCCTGGGTCTGGACCATCTGGTAGGTCCGTAACAGTTAACCACCAGCTCGGATCGACGGACTTGACACCCTTCGACCTTGCTGCCGTCCCTCGTGTGCCCTTTCTTCACTGCGAGCGGCCATTTTTTCTTGGTTCCGCGTGCTTCCGTAGCTGTCTTTTCAGCTTCTCCTGCGTCCGGTTTTGCCTGGGCCATTTGTAGTCCATGCGGTGCGACTGCCTTCTTCTCGGCCTCCGACTGCTGTCAAGGCCTTTGTTTGGCAGGTGCTATGCAACGTGTCCTTCCCTGCCTGGCCCTCGGCCTGCAGTGCTCGTTGTTCCCCGACAGCGCCTGCGGTGTCCTTTGGGACCGGATCAGGTACACAAGTGGATTCACGAATGGTCTGGAACATTTATGGTAGACTAGGTGATTTTCGCGTTAGCCCCTTTTTGCCCAGGAGCGATCGCCCAAATCACCTGCGTAGGAGATTGATGCTCGGTTTGACGGATCCCCGTTGCCTTTGCTGTTTGCCTCTTGCTTGTTTTTATCGGTTGTT
>NW_022204540.1:22500-37500 GCF_008831285.2 Nymphaea colorata | reverse complement strand
AGGCTAAAACAATAATGCTGAAGACAAACTAAGAAGCTGCCTAAAACTGAAAGCAAATCCCACCCGGAACTACAAGGGGAATAGGAAAAGATACCGGCCAAGGATCACCCTTGGCGAAGCCGGATAAGGTCTCGGGGTGATGACCTGCCCCCGAGCACTGCAGCTCACAGAACAGGAAGACCGGCTGAGGCGTGCCTCCACGTAGCCTGCTGCTAGGACGGGTCGCTGTTGGACTGGAGCTGATGGCCGGCCGCGTGCTGGTGGTCGGGTCGGCTGCCAAAGCCTGATAGCTGCTCGCGGCTGTGGCTACTACGTTTAAGCGCCGGGGATTCTGCTGGAACAACGCTAGCACCGAACGGGGCTCCTGCTGACAGTCGCTGGGCCGAGGGAAGGAACGCGCGCTGAAGGAGTGGACGCTGCCTAGCGTCTGCTGTAATGCGCGTCGGTACTGCCGAGGGCGCTCGTCTGCTGCCTGGTCGAGGGCCGCATGTCGGAACGAGACCGCCTGTCGAGTTGACGCCGAGATGCTGTTGCTGCGCGCTGACGCCGCTGGAACTCGGCCGGAAGGGCCGCCTGGGACACCGAGGGGGGCAGCTGTCACAGAGACAGCGCCTGCCTGCCTATCTCCGGAATGTGGCTCGGCCACGGGCGCCGGTAGTTGCCGACGAGGAAGAAGTGGCCGCTGCAAGGGCCAGCGAACCGGCTGAACCTAATCCTAGCTAAGGCTGGGTTGGCTGGGTTCGGCTGGGCTCTACTAGGTGGTCGGTCTGTTCAGACCTCCCTATGCTGTATTTACCCCTCACTCAAACGGCCTTGCTCCCTGGGCCACCATCCAGCATGGCCTTTGGAGAAATGTCCCTGTTCGAGGGGACAACCTCCCTTTGCTGTATTTAGGATGGCTGTATGTGCCAAGGCTGGGCGAGTGGCCGGAGTCAATCGAACGGCCTTGCTCCCTAGCCACCATCTCCAGCACCGCCTAGGACATTGGCTATGCCTCTGCCACGGCAATGGCTCGCGGGCATGGAACGATGGTGCTCTCACCCGATCCGGCGCCCTGTTCCAAAGGGACAAATAGGGGCACTCCAAAGTTGAGAGGCCACAAGTTGAACGAGTCTCCTATTTAAGGTGCTTTGGGTGATTGCTCCGGAGTATAAGGGAAAAAGACGAAAATCATTTGGTCTGCCATAGCTTTTTCAAAAAATTCATGCTGGGTGGCATATAGCGAGGATGCCCCGACGACGTAGCGCGCAAACCTTGAATAAGCTTTCCTATGTAGGCGAAAGCGACTGGCCATAGGTCGGACGCAGGTGGAATTTGTGTAGGGCATGTGCTGGCTAATTTTGAGATGCACATCCGAGGTTGGGCGGACTTGGGGGGTTTAAAGTCTTCAATTGCTTGCAGAGAATGTGCCCGACCAAAGGTGGATTTCCGAAAAATAAGATTTATGGTAGGCCAGGTGATTTTCGCGTTAGCCCGTATTACCCGAGAGCGATCGCCCAAAGCACCTGTGAGGTTCGTCGGAGGGGGGGGGCTGGTGAAACATTTGCTCGGCTCGATGGACCTTGCTGTAGTCCCTCTTGTGCCCGGTCTTCCGTTGCTTGCGGAAAGTGCTCGGAACACTAGGGATACACAAGGCGGATTCGTACTTCAAAAATACTTATGGTAGACCAAGTGATTTTCGCGTTAGCCCCTTTTACCCGGGAGCCGTCGACCAAATCACATGTATGGGAGATCATTTGCATCAATCGGCTGCTGTAGTCCCTCCTGTGCCCGGTCTTCCGCTGCTCGCGGACAGCGTCGGGAACACTAGGGATACAGAAAGCGAATTCGCGCGATACTTCAAAAATATTTAATATTTATGGTAGACCAAGTGATTTTCGCGTTGGCCCTTTTTACGGGGGAGCCATCGCCCAAATCACCTATAGGTTAACCACCATCTCGGATCGACGGACTTGACACCCTTCGACCTTGCTGCCGTCCCTCGTGTGCCCTTTCTTCACTGCGAGCGGCCATTTTTTCTTGGTTCTGCGTGCTTCCGTAGCTGTCTTTTCAGCTTCTCCTGCGTCCGGTTTTGCCTGGGCCATTTGTAGTCCACGCGGTGCGACTGCCTTCTTCTCGGCCTCCGACTGCTGTCAAGGCCTTTGTTTGGCAGGTGCTATGCAACATGTCCTTCCCTGCCTGGCCCTCGGCCTGCAGTGCTCGCTGTTCCCCGACAGCGCCTGCGGTGTCCTTTGGGACCGGATCAGGTACACAAGTGGATTCACGAATGGTCTGGAACATTTATGGTAGACTAGGTGATTTTCGCGTTAGCCCCTTTTACCCGGGAGTGATCGCCCAAATCACCTGCGTAGGAGATTGATGCTCGGTTTGACGGATCCCCGTTGCCTTTGCTGTTTGCTTCTTGCTTGTTTTTATCGGTTGTTCCACGACGGTTCGGTTTGATCGAGAATCTATCTCGCGTTTCAACATTATGCGCCTCCCAAGTTCCGCTTGTCCGCATGGCTATGCCGGCGTGAAGGCGGCCGTTGGGAAGCGCCTAATGTCTTGGCGCATGAGTGGCGTTGGCTGCGTCTCCCATCGGCGTCATGGCTGTTTTGGTTTGCCATGAACCGTTTGGGTGATGTGCTTGTTATATTGGTGTGGTTGACGCTAAGTTTGTTTTGCCCCTACGTTTGGTCTCTGTATTGCTGCCGCTTTGGTGGAACGCCGTCTTGTTAAGGACATTAACGCAGCCCATCCGCATGGTGTGCGAAGGGCTTGGGCGTGCGGCTTTTGGCCTCTCAGCTTTTGTGCTGATCGTTGGTTATTTCTGTCGTTACGTCGGCCTTTATGGATTCTCAGTACGTTTCGGGCACCGGTGGGCAGTTTTTTAATGCTGTTCTTCCTAAAACGTCGTCCGCAGTGATGTCGAAAACGAAACGATGATTGACCGTCGGTAGCTATCGGTTCTTTTGTGGCCGGGGCCTCTGACGTTGTCGATGTGTTGCTACCTGGTTGATCCTGCCAGTAGTCATATGCTTGTCTCAAAGATTAAGCCATGCATGTGTAAGTATGAACTAATTCAGACTGTGAAACTGCGAATGGCTCATTAAATCAGTTATAGTTTGTTTGATGGTATTTGCTACTCGGATAACCGTAGTAAAGCTAGAGCTAATACGTGCACCACACCCCGACTTCTGGAAGGGTCGCATTTATTAGATAAAAGGCCAATGTGGGCTTTGCTCGATGTTTTGGTGATTCATGATAACTCGACGGATCGCACGGCCTTCGTGCCGGCGACGCATCATTCAAATTTCTGCCCTATCAACTTTCGATGGTAGGATAGTGGCCTACCATGGTAGTGACGGGTGACGGAGAATTAGGGTTCGATTCCGGAGAGGGAGCCCGTTAGGACCGCACCGGTTGGCCTAAGGAAATCCGACCAATGCAATCCTAATCTTCCCAGGACCTTCTTGAGGCCTATTCTAAAAACCAAAAATCCTAAACAATTAAATACAGAATACTACCCGGCCGGACAGGACCCCGGCGCAAACCCAGTAGGTAGGGAGATACAAGTCACGGTTAACCCTTCCAAAACCTATCTACGGGTAGCCTACTACAAAAGAACTAAGTGGGTTGACGAGGCTCTACAATACGTGAGCGATACAAATAATAATCTCTCGCAACTCACTTACAAACCACGCAAACCACTACTAACGTCCAAACCACTCCCAACAAAAGCAAATAGGGGGGTCTTGCTCCTTGTGGTCGTGTCTCGGGCACAGTGCCCTCGAGGTACCTCACGGGGGAGCAGGGCCGAAGCCAAGGCTAAAACAAAACAGAATAGTAAACTAAGATGTTGTCCTAAAACCAATAAAATCAAAACAATTCCCGCCCGCGGCTACAAGGGGGAGCAAGAAGTTACCGGCCAAGGGAAGCCCTTGGCGTAGCCGGATAAGCACCCGGGGTGAGAACCAACCCCCGGGTATTGCAGCTTGCTGTTCAAGAAGGCCGGTTGAGGAGAGCCTGCTCGGATGCCTGCTGCACTCTTCTATCCGCTGGCGGGATGGCGCTGGGCGATGAACTCGCCGCTGAAATCCTGGCCGACGCGCCTGAGAAAGTGGCCGCTCGCCGCTGGCCGAGTGCTCGTGCTGTCGCTGGACGCGTGTCTATAGGGTTGACGCAGACGACGGGCCGCCTGGAAGGAACCCGACGTCGGGATGCCTGCGGATGCCAGCAGCGGAGATACGGTCGTCGCGTGTGGCAGCCGACGCCGAGGAAGTTTGGCGCTGAATGGCCGCTGCCGGAGAGGACGATGCTGTCGGGGCCGGAAGGGCCGCCTGTGTGCCGAGGGGGGCTGCTGCCGGAAGGGCAGCGCCTACCTGCCTGCCGTCGGTTGTAGCTCGGCCACGCTCGTCGCTGGATGCCGACGATGAGATCGCAGCCGAGGCAAGGGCCGGAGGGAGCCGGTTTAGTCACGATGGGTTTGGGAATAGGTAGGCTAGGGAGGTTAAGGGTATAGGTTCGAAGTAGGTGACCTAGCTACGAGAGGTTAAGCAAGGTTGTTTGGGTCGAGCCTAAGCTCGCGGATATGGTCAATGTTGACCGAGTGAGGTAAGGGTTGACTAAGAAGGGTGGTTGACTAATGGACCTAGCTGAGAGGGTCCGGGTTGACTGGGTTAAGGGACACTCGAGCTAGACTCGAGCCGACTAGGGTAGCTTGAACTAAGAGGGCTCGGTGGGGGAGATGACCTAGTGTTGACTAAGGGTAGAGGAAGCGGTCAGACTAGGTAGGCTCGGTACGAGTGTTGACTAAGTTCGGGATGGTGCGAGAGGGTGCCTAAGGGAGAAGTTTGACTTGACTGGTCTTGTCAAGAGCATGCACCAAGATCTTGCCACGTGGCAAGATGGACTACTAACAGGGGTTACGCGGAATAGTCACGCATTGAGGAGATGCGAGGGAGTTACCAAAACAATAGGGAAAGAGGGGGGGTCCCGAATGAACCTGGACTGATTCCCGGGATGATTCTCGTGATCTCTCGGATATGCTCTTGAGGTACAGGATGGAGCCACGTGGAGGAGATAGAGGGCAGGGAATTGGCACGGGAGAAGCTGGCGACAGAATTGGAAGGGAGAGATTGACGCGTTAGGGAGTTTCCTAATCGGCTAAGGCAAAGGGTTAACGGCGACCGTGGAGAGCTGGCTGAGGGGGCGAGGAGAGGACGCTCGGATTACTGACACCTGGCAAGATGAATGGTGAAGACGACGCTAGGGCTAGGGTTGACTCGAGTGAAGATTGCGAGGAGGAGAGGAGGACGCGGCGGCTGTGGGCGTTTCCTAAATGATTGGCAGCTCGTGATCCTAGGGCGATCTCGATCAGGGACACGTGGGAGGCTAGGGTGATACGAAGTTGGGAGCTGGCGAGATGGTGACACGTGTACAGAACCAACGGGCGAGATGGGGTATAGACACTAACCTTGGAAGCGAGCCGGCAGCAAGATGAAAGTGGATCTCCTTCGTGCGGCGGCTAGGGTTAATCCCTCTTTTCTCTTGTCCAAATTGCCCCTTTTTCAGAATGACACCACCTTTGAGGGCGAGGATATTCTTTCAGATTACGCCGGAATTAATGGTGCTGATCGGAAGTTGCAGGAAACGACCGGAAGATTCCGAATTCCGGCCAAGGGCGATCTTGAGTTCCACCCGCGCGATAACGCCCGAATGTAATTATGTGAGACTAGGGATCAGGGTGATTCCGATGGGCCAACTCTCATTCGCAGATCACAGCCAGAACCTTAGATTTCTGATTTGATTAGGATTCTGAGCCGAAAACTTACAGGGAGGACTCGAGCCCAAATCTTGTAGATCAAGCTCACACTTCAGCTCGGTTCAATTCAAACCGATCCGATTAGGTCTAGGGATTATTCGGAAATTCCCCAATTCGTGTAAGGGACCTTTTCCGATGGGGTTCTTCGTCTTCCTCGAAGTCAGGCCTCGGGTATGCCGAGGAAAGACCACAGAAATTAAGAAGACCTCTGCCTTAATCGATCTCAACACAAAACTTGGTGAAAATGCGAAAATCCAAAGTACTAACCTCTTTGTCTATAATGAAGCCGAGGAGAACCGCGCCTTCAATCTTCCTTGTTCCAGTCCGGCCTCTCCGCTTCTTCGTGATCAAGAAGAGGGCACCGAATCTGGGTTTGATCTTTGCTAGGGAACGTACCGTGGACAAGGGAGGGACCGCCGCCGTGAAGAAGAGATCCGCCGATGCCTTCGCTGCCTTATGCCGGTGTCTAGGGACTTTGGCTCTTCAAGGACAGGTTTCGGAAAGTAGGAAGCACCGTGGAGGAAGAGGACGCGAGGTGGGAGAAGACGCCAAGCTCGGGTGAGCCAGGTGGGAGACGAGAAGGAGAGAGAGACCTCGAGAGAGGAGAGAGAAGGAATCCGAACAAATGATTCAATTACGTCCAAAATGCATACAATGTACAAGATCCAAAAAGTATATATACAAGATGAATTGAAGCGGGTTTACTCTACCTAACCCGCGCTAGATCTAATCCAAAACTCATTGCGCCGAGCACATCCCGCTCGGCCTAGGTCTCGAGTTCAAAACTCGTTATTGGCAAGAATGGTTAAGTGCGAAAGCAAAGACTGAATTTGACTAAGTGCTGGAAAGAAACGAGCGGCCTAGCGCCTAAGCTCGAAAGTCAAATGAATCATCCCTGAGCCTTGTGAGCCCAGGGCGGGGACCTCGTTTGGGTTGCCGCCCACACTTCGGTTCGATGCGCATGGGCTAAGTCTGTTTGACTTAGCCAATTGCCTAGAATTCTAGGTCTTAGAATCGGCTCAAGCGTCTAGGTTGACCGGACTCACATTAGGGGTTAACTTGACTACTCGGTGAGCCCAACGCTTAGTTCTGGGACGTCTTGAAGTCTGTCCGGTTTGAGCACCTCTTCGGACCTGGTTGCTCCTCCCACTCCTCCCGCTGCAACTTGAGTTGGTGCTGCTTCATCCTCTTGAGTCGAGTCTGCGACAGGCTCCATGGTCTGAGCCCACAACTCAGACGCCTTGCGTTTCAGCCGGCTAGGTCCGGCCTGCTCTGTCGGCCTTGGGTCGGGACCAAGAGATTGGTCCGTAACAGATTCCCCCTCCCTAAATTGCGCTTGTCCTCGAGCGCTAGAAGAGGGGAAGCGGTGGATTACTGACCCGAACTCTTCCCAAGAAGTTCCTCGATCTGGGCCCTCCCATTCCACGAGTACCTCATGCCTCGTCCTACCTTGGCGTTGGACGTATCTGTGCTTTAAGATACGGTAGGGTGTTGGAAACTGTTCCGGCACTTGTTCTATCATTGTTGGTACATCCCAATGATGCAGCTTAAGTCGTGTGACATGGAATACGGGGTGTACTAACGCTGCTCTTGGAAGGCCTATCCTGTAGGCTGCCTTTCCAACCTTTTGTAGTACCGGATATGGACCATAATAGCGAGGTAACAGTTTTGAGTAGGGCTGGCCCATCAACGACCTCTGCTTCAGAGGCAACCTCTTCAGCCACACATACTGGCCCACTTCGAATTCGCGGTCTTTCCTACCTTTGTTATACACTTGTCTCATGCGGTTCTGCGCCTTGGCGATATTCTGCTTGAGTGCGTCTAGCACTTCTTCACGTGTGCGCAGTTCACAGTCAATTTGGTCGTCCTCAGCTGTGCCTCCTTCATACCTTGGTATAGCAGGAGGAGGGAACCCGTATACACCCTCATATGGGGTCATGCCCGTGGACGAATGCAGACTAGTGTTACACGACCATTCTGCCCATGGTAAAAATTTTACCCATGTATTTGGTCGTTCTCCCGCGAAGCATGTCAGGTAGGTCTCTAGAGACCGGTTCACGATTTCGCTCTGACCATCTGTCTGTGGATGGTGGGCTGTGCTGAAGTTAAGCGTTGTACCCATTAACTTCATATACTCCTGCCAGAACGCACTGAGAAAGATCGAGTCACGGTCGCACACGACCGACTGTGGCATTCCGTGGAGCTTGCCGATAAATTCTTGGTATACGCTGGCCACCATTGGCCCTTGATACGAACGTGGCAAGGGAGCGAAGTGGCTATACTTGGTGAGTCTATCCACTACCACAAGCACAGCTTCCTTGCCTTCAGAGCGGGGCATGGCATCTATGAAATCCATAGTTACATCCGTCCATGGCTTTGTGGGTATGGGGAGAGGATTCAAGTGGCCTGGAGGCTTGATTGCGTCGTATTTCTCCCTCTGACATACCACACACTTTCTGATGTAACGTTGTATGTCTGCCTTCATGCCGCGCCACCAAAACTGGGCTTTTATTCTGCCAAGGGTTTTTGAAACCCCCTCATGACCTGCGGCTGGAGTGTCATGGAAGTGTTGCAAGAGTTCTTGCTTAAGCCTAGAATTAGGAGGAATCACTGCGCGATTCTTCCTAAATAAGAGATTCCCTCTGACCGTATACAAGGGGATAGATCCGGGATTTTGTTCTACTGATGCTCGAATTAACCTCAAGGATTGATCTTCTTTCTGCTCTTGGTTTAATCATTCCCATATATCCGTCTCTACCACAGAGAGCGTCATGAACTGCTCGGTCAAACGGGAAAGAGAGTCTGCCGCTGTGTTATCCAGACCTTTCTTATACTCAATCTCAAAATCGTATCCTAGCAGCTTGGCCAGCCAACGCTGTTGGGTAGGCGTGGATACTCTTTGTTTGAGCATGTACTTTAACGAATTCTGGTCCGTTTTGACTACAAATCTGCGCCCTATCAGGTAAGGCCGCCACTTTTCAACTGCCAATACTATCGCTAAGAGCTCTTTCTCGTATGTAGAAAGAGGTTTTGCTCTACTGGTTAGGGCCTTTGACATATAGGCGATAGGATGGCCTTCTTGACTCAAGACGGCCCCGACTCCAACATCACACGCATCCGTCTCGATTGTAAATTGTTTGTTGAAGTTCGGTAGGGTAAGCACTGGCGCAGTCATAAGGGCATTTTTCAACTTATCAAAGGCTGCCCTAGCCTTGTCTGACCATTGAAAGGCCCCTTTCTTCAACATCTGGGTTAAGGGCTGAGCTATTAACCCATAACCTTGGATGAAGCGTCTATAGTAGCCTGTGAGGCCTAGAAAACCTCTGAGTCCTTTCAGGTCCTTAGGCAGTGGCCATCTTTGCATGGCGTCTAATTTTTCGGGGTCTGCCCGAACCCCTTGTTGGCACACGATGTGCCCAAGATAACCAATGCTCGGTTGTCCAAAGCTGCATTTGGACCTTTTTGCATACAGTTGGTTATCACGTAACACCTGAAGAGCTGTAGCCAGGTGCTTCTCGTGCAATTCCTCTGTCTGACTATATATGAGTATGTCGTCGAAGAAGACCAATATAAAATCTCGGAGGTATTGACGAAAGACATCGTTCATGCACCTTTGAAATGTTGCCGGTGCGTTAGTTAGACCGAAGGGCATAACTAGGAATTCGTAGTGCCCGTCATGTGTCCTGAATGCCGTTTTGGGGACGTCATCCTTACACATTCTGATTTGATGGTAGCCGGCTCTCAAGTCTATCTTGGAGAATATGATCGCACCGGCTAGCTCATCCAACAACTCATCGATGACAGGTATAGGGTGCCTATCCTTCACCGTGGCTTCGTTCAGGGCGCGATAATCAACACAGAAGCGCCATGTACTGTCCTTCTTCTTCACAAGTAAGACGGGAGAAGAAAAAGGACTGCTGCTTGGCTGAACTATGCCACTCTCTAACATCTCCTTAACCAGACGCTCTATTTCGGCCTTCTGGTTATACCCATATTTGTAGGGCCGCACGTTGACCGGTTCGGCCCCTTGAGTCAAGATGATTCGATGGTCGTAGGATCGAGGAGGAGGTAGTCCTTTTGGCTCCTCGAACAAATCCTCATATCGGTCCAACACCGACTGTATCCATGGAGGCACAATCTCTTCGTGCTCCTCTCTAGATGGCACATCCGTAGCTAGTGCCATCACCCAACACGCTGGTTGGTCTGCCTCTATACCTCGTAAGGCAGCCTTGGGACGAGTAGTGCTCGTGATGCCTTGTAAGGTCATCGGCTCATCTTCTCCGTCGGGCGTGAAGGTCATACTAAAGTTCCTCACGTCCCATGATATAATACCCAAGGTGAAAAACCAGGGCATTCCGAGAATCAAATCCACTCCATCGAGTGGAATAACCAAGAAATCAACCTTGAAGGGCTTTTTCTTGATGACGACTTCCATGTTCTTCCCTTCGTTAAGGCATTTCAGCCTTAGACCCCCTCCCACGACTATTGTTTGGGGTGAGCTGGATTCGAGGGGCACCTTACACTTTTTAGCTGCTTCCTCAGTTAGGAAGTTTCGTGTGGCCCCATTGTCCAACAAAATGAGGATCTTCTTGCCGTTGATCCTCCCAAACACTCGGAATGAATTGGGCTTGTTTGGGTCTTGCATCGAGTGAAGAGACTCGGCCTCTGAGGGTTTCTCTTCTTTGGTGGGAGTCTCTTCCTTGGCTATTTCTTTTTTCTTCTCGGTCTTTTTAATTCTGCGCTTTTGAATTACTTCTTCCTCTGAAGAGGACGAGCTGGACTCGTAGGAAGTGCTGGAGGATGAGTCACTATCTGTACACGAGCTGGACTCTACATCACTTATCACTTGTACCCTAAAGTAGGCTGGGCACTTGTGATATTTGTCCCATTTACCCTCACACCGATAGCACAGACCCTTGCGTCTGTATTCCTCAATTTGTTGAGGCGTGAGGTATCGTAGGGGCGGTTTCTTGCCCTGCCCTTGATTGGAGTTCTGGTAGGGCCGTGGTTCGTTCCCCCTTTTGAAGGGAACTATCTCCTTTCGAGTATTGCGAGAAGCAGAGGGATAGGAGCTTCGTTTCCTCTGTTTATCAAATTTATGAGCCTTTTTCTCGGCTCTTCTTTCCTCGATCCTTTCTTCATATAGACGGGCCATGGCGATACATTCTTCCAATTTGTCAAAGAGGTGAATTTTCATTTCCCGCTTTATATCATTTCTAAGGCCTCCCTTGAAAGCACCGATGAGGGCCTTCTCAGGCCATCTGACCATGCTGGCTAGGCGCTCGAACTGCCTTTTGTAGGCTGGCACGGTAGTGGTCTGGACTAGATTTTTTAAGTCCTCATCGTAGTCAATGAATGTTGAGTCCCCAAATTGGAGTTGGAGACTGGCCTTATACTTTTCCCATGTTTGTTCTTCATTATTGTGGTTAAACCACAAATAATGCGTTGTAGCTTCTCCGGTCATGTTGGCCGTAGCTATCTCAATCCATTCTGCCTCGGGAACGTGGTGACAAAGGAAGTACCGCTCTGCCATGAAGAGCCATTCACGCAAGTGTTCCCCATTTAACTTAGGGAACTCATATCGGACTGAGGGTGTCCGTCGCTCTTCTTTCCTTTGGTGGAATCGAGACCCTCTTCTTTGACGAGCTGGAGACTCGTCTTGCTCCCCTTCGGACGTGAGCTCAACTCGGTTTTGGCTATGGTGTCCAAATCGCGGTGCTCGGGGAGTCCTATCATCGTAGGCATCCGGTTGATGCCTGCCTTGAGGAGGCGCCATGGTATTGCGCCGACCTCCTTCTGTACTCGTCCCAATATGAGAGATGTTATTGGGATCGACCTCAGTGTCGGTTTGGTAGTTTGGTGCAACTAACAAACCCTTACCCTTATCTGGGCGTGTATTCGGGCCCTGAGTAGCCCTCTCTGTGCCTTGTTGCTGGTTTGAGGTTAGGACCCTAAACATTGCTCGTACTTCATCCATTTCGTTCTGTTGGTTCCTCCTCATTTCGGCTAAGTCTTTGTGGAGTTCGCCGAATTGCCTCTCTATATCCCTCCGTCTATGGTTTTCGGCCTTATCCATGTCTCTACGATACTGGCCGAATTCTTGCTCAAGGTTGCCAAGACGGTTGATAGTATGCTCGGACATCTCCATGTTGGAAGCCCTATGAGCGACTTCTTGAGGGTCCGAAGTGGTTTCCTCAAGCACGGGCTCGTCGGGGTTCAAGTTTTTCTTCGACTTGGCCATGTGTAAAATCTGGTTGGACCAGCGCCAAGGATGCACTATGCTAAGGAAATCCTAACTACGAAAATCCAAAAACTGTCTACACTGCCACTCTTAAGACTGAAATCCAAATGGGAGACTAGCTGCCACTCTCAATTCTGCCCACGCTGCCGCTGCTCCAGCTGCCGCGCGTGAGACCTAAGGCGAGGGAGACGGGTTGGCCCGCCTAATGCCGCACTTCGCCTAAGTGCCTCGGCAATCACACCTCGCTCTCGGCCGGGCTCTAAGAGCCTAAATCACCGCACTCTCCTAGTGCCTCGGTGACGCACCTCGAGCTCGGCTGCCCTCGGGTGTACAAGGCTTACAACCCTACACTTGCCAAGAGTGAACAAGCGAAGCCTAGATCTACGCAACTAAAGAAAACCGTGGCTGGACTCTGACCGCTATACTTACACTAGAAAACCCGAATCTGAAAAGAAGACCGCTGAAATAATCAGAAAACCACAAGAAATCCGCTGGCACTGCCCGTTGATGTCGACGCTGCGAAGGTCCAAGTGCTCAAACTGCGGATATTCCTCAAGAGGCGCTCTGATACCAATTGTAAGGACCGCACCGGTTGGCCTAAGGAAATCCGACCAATGCAATCCTAATCTTCCCAGGACCTTCTTGAGGCCTATTCTAAAAACCAAAAATCCTAAACAATTAAATACAGAATACTACCCGGCCGGACAGGACCCCGGCGCAAACCCCAGTAGGTAGGGAGATACAAGTCACGGTTAACCCTTCCAAAACCTATCTACGGGTAGCCTACTACAAAAGAACTAAGAGGGTTGACGAGGCTTTACAATACGTGAGCGATACAAATAATAATCTCTCGCAACTCACTTACAAACCACGCAAACCACTACTAACGTCCAAACCACTCCCAACAAAAGCAAATAGGGGGGTCTTGCTCCTTGTGGTCGTGTCTCGGGCACAGTGCCCTCGAGGTACCTCACGGGGGAGCAGGGCCGAAGCCAAGGCTAAAACAAAATAGAATAGTAAACTAAGATGTTGTCCTAAAACCAATAAAATCAAAACAATTCCCGCCCGCGGCTACAAGGGGGAGCAAGAAGTTACCGGCCAAGGGAAGCCCTTGGCGTAGCTGGATAAGCACCCGGGGTGAGAACCAACCCCCGGGTATTGCAGCTTGCTGTTCAAGAAGGCCGGTTGAGGAGAGCCTCCTCGGATGCCTGCTGCACTCTTCTATCCGCTGGCGGGATGGCGCTGGGCGATGAACTCGCCGCTGAAATCCTGACCGACGCGCCTGAGAAAGTGGCCGCTCGCCGCTGGCCGAGTGCTCGTGCTGTCGCTGGACGCGCGTCTACAGGGTTGACGCAGACGACGGGCCGCCTGGAAGGAACTCGGCGTCGGGATGCCTGTGGATGCCAGCAGCGGAGATACGGTAGTCGCGTGTGGCGGCCCACGCCGAGGAAGTTTGGCGCTGAATGGCCGCTGCCGGAGAGGACGATGCTGTCGGGGCCGGAAGGGCCGCCTGTGTGCCGAGGGGGGCTGCTGCCGGAAGGGCAGCACCTACCTGCCTGCCGTCGGTTGTAGCTCGGCCACGCTCGTCGCTGGATGCCGACGATGAGATCGCAGCCGAGGCAAGGGCCGGAGGGAGCCGGCGGAGCCTAGTCCTAAATAAGGCTGGGGTTGGCTCGGTGCGGCTGGGCTCTACTAGGTAGGCCGGTTTAGTCACGATGGGTTTGGGAATAGGTAGGCTAGGGAGGTTAAGGGTATAGGTTCGAAGTAGGTGACCTAGCTACGAGAGGTTAAGCAAGGAGGTTTGGGTCGAGCCTAAGCTCGCGGATATGGTCAATGTTGACCGAGTGAGGTAAGGGTTGACTAAGAAGGGTGATTGACTAATGGACCTAGCTGAGAGGGTCCGGGTTGACTGGGTTAAGGGACACTCGAGCTAGTGATGACTAAGGGTAGAGGAAGCGGTCGGACTAGGTAGGCTCGGTATGAGGGTTGACTAAGTTCGGGATGGTGCGAGAGGGTGCCTAAGGGAGAAGTTTGACTTGACTGGTCTTGTCAAGAGCATGCACCAAGATCTTGCCACGTGGCAAGATGGACTACTAACAGGGGTTACGCGGAATAGTCACGCATTGAGGAGATCGAGGGAGTTACCAAAACAATAGGGAAAGAGGGGGGGGTCCCGAATGAACCTGGACTGATTCCGGGGATGATTCTCGTGATCTCTCGGATATGCTCTTGAGGTACAGGATGGAGCCACGTGGAGGAGATAGAGGGCAGGGAATTGGCACGGGAGAAGCTGGCGACAGAATTGGAAGGGAGAGATTGACGCGTTAGGGAGTTTCCTAATCGGCTAAGGCAAAGGGTTAACGGCGACCCCGGAGAGCAGCAGGGATAGCGCGTCAATGCGCGTGGGACCCAGCTAGATCTCGTGAGGATGAGCTGGCTGAGGGGGCGAGGAGAGGATGCTCGGATTACTGACACCTGGCAAGATGAATGGTGAAGACGACGCTAGGGCTAGGGTTGACTCGAGTGAAGATTGCGAGGAGGAGAGGAGGACGCGGCGGCTGTGGGCGTTTCCTAAATGATTGGCAGCTCGTGATCCTAGGGCGATCTCGATCAGGGACACGTAGGAGGCTAGGGTGATACGAAGTTGGGAGCTGGCGAGATGGTGACACGTGTACAGAACCAACGGGCGAGATGGGGTATAGACACTAACCTTGGAAGCGAGCCAGCAGCAAGATGAAATTGGATCTCCTTCGTGCGGCGGCTAGGGTTAATCCCTCTTTTCTCTTGTCCAAATTGCCCCTTTTTCAGAATGACACCACCTTTGAGGGCTAGGATATTCTTTCGGATTACGACGGAATTAATGGTGCTGATCGGAAGTTGCAGGAAACGACCGGAAGATTCTGAATTCCGGCCAAGGGCGATCTTGAGTTCCACCCGCGCGATAACGCCCGAATGT
>NW_022204540.1:0-10000 GCF_008831285.2 Nymphaea colorata | reverse complement strand
GGATGGAACTGGGCGATGAACTCGCCGCTGAAATCCTGGCCGACACGCCTGAGAAAGTGGCCGCTCGCCGCTGGCCGAGTGCTCGTGCTGTCGCTGGACGCGCGTCTACAGGGTTGACACAGACGACGGGCCGCCTGGAAGGAACCCGGCGTCGGGATGCCTGCGGATGCCAGCAGCGGAGATACGGTCGTCGCGTGTGGCGGCCGACGCCGAGGAAGTTTGGCGCTGAATGGCCGCTGCCGGAGAGGACGATGCTGTCGGGGCCGGAAGGGCCGCCTGTGTGCCGAGGGGGGCTGCTGCCGGAAGGGCAGCGCCTACCTGCCTGCCGTCGGGTGTAGCTCGGCCACGCTCGTCGCTGGATGCCGACGATGAGATCGCAGCCGAGGCAAGGGCCGGAGGGAGCCGGCGGAGCCTAGCCCTAACTAAGGCTGGGGTTGGCTCGGTGCGGCTGGGCTCTACTAGGTAGGCCGGTTTAGTCACGATGGGTTTGGGAATAGGTAGGCTAGGGAGGTTAAGGGTATAGGTTCGAAGTAGGTGACCTAGCTACGAGAGGTTAAGCAAGGTGGTTTGGGTCGAGCCTAAGCTCGCGGATATGGTCAATGTTGACCGAGTGAGGTAAGGGTTGACTAAGAAGGGTGGTTGACTAATGGACCTAGCTGAGAGGGTCCGGGTTGACTGGGTTAAGGGACACTCAAGCTAGACTCGAGCCGACTAGGGTAGCTTGAACTAAGAGGGCTCGGTGGGGGAGATGACCTAATGTTGACTAAGGGTAGAGGAAGCGGTCGGACTAGGTAGGCTCGGTACGAGGGTTGACTAAGTTCAGGATGGTGCGAGAGGGTGCCTAAGGGAGAAGTTTGACTTGACTGGTCTTGTCAAGAGCATGCACCAAGATCTTGCCACGTGGCAAGATGGACTACTAACAGGGGTTACGCGGAATAGTCACGCGTTGAGGAGATGCGAGGGAGTTACCAAAACAATAGGGAAAGAGGGGGGGGTCCCGAATGAACCTGGACTGATTCTCGGGATGATTCTCGTGATCTCTCGGATATGCTCTTGAGGTACAGGATGGAGCCACGTGGAGGAGATAGAGGGCAGGGAATTGGCACGGGAGAAGCTGGCGACAGAATTGGAAGGGAGAGATTGACGCGTTAGGGAGTTTCCTAATCGGCTAAGGCAAAGGGTTAACGGCGACCGTGGAGAGCAGCAGGGATAGCGCGTCAATGCGTGTGGGACCCAGCTAGATCTCGTGAGGATGAGCTGGCTGAGGGGGCGAGGAGAGGACGCTCGGATTACTGACACCTGGCAAGATGAATGGTGAAGACGACGCTAGGGCTAGGGTTGACTCGAGTGAAGATTGCGAGGAGGAGAGGAGGACGCGGCGGCTGTGGGCATTTCCTAAATGATTGGCAGCTCGTGATCCTAGGGCGATCTCGATCAGGGACACGTGGGAGGCTAGGGTGATACGAAGTTGGGAGCTAGCGAGATGGTGACACGTGTACAGAACCAACGGGCGAGATGGGGTATAGACACTAACCTTGGAAGCGAGCCGGCAGCAAGATGAAAGTGGATCTCCTTCGTGCGGCGGCTAGGGTTAATCCCTCTTTTCTCTTGTCCAAATTGCCCCTTTTTCAGAATGACACCAC
This sequence comes from Nymphaea colorata, assembly GCF_008831285.2. Lineage (NCBI taxonomy): Eukaryota > Viridiplantae > Streptophyta > Magnoliopsida > Nymphaeales > Nymphaeaceae > Nymphaea > Nymphaea colorata. The sequence continues at coordinate 8,357 of NW_022204540.1, read as the reverse complement.
CTTTGAGGGCAAGGATATTCTTTCGGATTACGCCAGAATTAATGGTGCTGATCGGAAGTTGCAGGAAACGACCGGAAGATTCTGAATTCCGGCCAAGGGCGATCTTGAGTTCCACCCGCGCGATAACGCCCGAATGTGATTATGTGAGACTAGGGATCTGGGTGATTCCGATGGGCCAACTCTCATTCGCAGATCACGGCCAGAACCTTAGATTTCTGATATGATTAGGATTCTGAGCCGAAAACTTACAGGGAGGACTCGAGCCCAAATCTTGTAGATCAAGCTCACACTTCAGCTCGGTTCAATTCAAACCGATCCGATTAGGTCTAGGGATTATTCGGAAATTCCCCAATTCGTGTAAGGGACCTTTTCCGACGGGGTTCTTCGTCTTCCTCGAAGTCAGGCCTCGGGTATGCCGAGGAAAGACCACAGAAATTAAGAAGACCTCTGCCTTAATCGATCTCAACACAAAACTTGGTGAAAATGCGAAAATCCAAAGTACTAACCTCTTTGTCTATAATGAAGCCGAGGAGAACCGCGCCTTCAATCTTCCTTGTTCCAGTCCGGCCTCTCCGCTTCTTCGTGATCAAGAAGAGGGCACCGAATCTGGGTTTGATCTTTGCTAGGGAACGTACCGTGGACAAGGGAGGGACCGCCGCCGTGAAGAAGAGATCCGCCGAGGTCTAGGGACTTTGGCTCTTCAAGGATAGGTTTCGGAAAGTAGGAAGCGCCGTGGAGGAAGAGGACGCGAGGTGGGAGAAGACGCCAAGCTCGGGTGAGCCAGGTGGGAGACGAGAAGGAGAGAGAGACCTCGAGAGAGGAGAGAGAAGGAATTCCGAACAAATGATTCAATTACGTCCAAAATGCATACAATGTACAAGATCCAAAAAGTATATATACAAGATGAATTGAAGCGGGTTTACTCTACCTATCCCGCGCTAGATCTAATCCAAAACTCATTGCGCCGAGCACATCCCGCTCGGCCTAGGTCTCGAGTTCAAAACTCGTTATTGGCAAGAATGGTTAAGTGCGAAAGCAAAGACTGAATTTGACTAAGTGCTGGAAAGAAACGAGCGGCCTAGCGCCTAAGCTCGAAAGTCAAATGAATCGTCCCTGAGCCTTGTGAGCCCAGGGCGGGGACCTCGTGTGGGTTGCCGCCCACACTTCGGTTCGATGCGCATGGGCTAAGTCTGTTTGACTTAGCCAATTGCCTAGAATTCTAGGTCTTAGAATCGGCTCAAGCGTCTAGGTTGACCGGACTCACATTAGGGGTTAACTTGACTACTCGGTGAGCCCAACGCTTAGTTCAGGGACGTCTTGAAGTCTGTCCGGTTTGAGCACCTCTTCGGACTTAGTTGCTCCTCCCACTCCTCCCGCTGCAACCTGAGTTGGTGCTGCTTCATCCTCTTGAGTCGAGTCTGCGACATGCTCCATGGTCTGAGCCCACAACTCAGACGCCTTGCGTTTCAGCCGGCTAGGTCCGGCCTGCTCTGTCGGCCTTGGGTCGGGACCAAGAGATTGGTCCGTAACAGATTCCCCCTCCCTAAATTGCGCTTGTCCTCGAGCGCTAGAAGAGGGGAAGTGGTGGATTACTGACCCGAACTCTTCCCAAGAAGTTCCTCGATCTGGGCCCTCCCATTCCACGAGTACCTCATGCCTCGTCCTACCTTGGCGTTGGACGTATCTGTGCTTTAAGATACGGTAGGGTGTTGGCAACTGTTCTGGCACTTGTTCTATCATTGTTGGTACATCCCCATGATGCGGCTTAACTTGTGTGACATGGAATACGGGGTGTACTAACGCTGCTCTTGGAAGGCCTATCCTGTAGGCTGCCTTTCCAACCTTTTGTAGTACCGGATATGGACCATAATAGCGAGGTAACAGTTTTGAGTAGGGCTGGCCCATCAACGACCTCTGCTTGAGAGGCAAGCTCTTCAGCCACACATACTGGCCCACTTCGAATTCGCGGTCTTTCCTACCTTTGTTATACACTTGTCTCATGCGGTTCTGCGCCTTGGCGATATTCTGCTTGAGTGCGTCTAGCACTTCTTCACGTGTGCGCAGTTCACAGTCAATTTGGTCGTCCTCAGCTGTGCCTCCTTCATACCTTGGTATAGCAGGAGGAGGGAACCCGTATACACCCTCATATGGGGTCATGCCCATGGATGAATGCAGACTAGTGTTACACGACCATTCTGCCCATGGTAAAAATTTTACCCATGTATTTGGTCGTTCTCCCGCGAAGCATCTCAGGTAGGTCTCTAGAGACCGGTTCACGATTTCGCTCTGACCATCTGTCTGTGGATGGTGGGCTGTGCTGAAGTTAAGCGTTGTACCCATTAACTTCATATACTCCTGCCAGAATGCACTGAGAAAGATCGAGTCACGGTCGCACACGACTGACTGTGGCATTCCGTGGAGCTTGCCGATAAATTCTTGGTATACGCTGGCCACCACTGGCCCTTGATACGAACGTGGCAAGGGAGCGAAGTGGCTATACTTGGTGAGTCTATCCACTACCACAAGCACAGCTTCCTTGCCTTCAGAGCGGGGCATGGCATCTATGAAATCCATAGTTACATCCGTCCATGGCTTTGTGGGTATGGGGAGAGGATTCAAGTGGCCTGGAGGCTTGATTGCCTCGTATTTCTCCCTCTGACATACCACACACTTTCTGATGTAACGTTGTATGTCTGCCTTCATGCCGCGCCACCAAAACTGGGCTTTTATTCTGCCAAGGGTTTTTGAAACCCCCTCATGACCTGCGGCTGGAGTGTCATGGAAGTGTTGCAAGAGTTCTTGCTTAAGCCCAGAATTAGGAGGAATCACTGCGCGATTCTTCCTAAATAAGAGATTCCCTCTGACCGTATACAAGGGGATAGATCCGGGATTTTGTTCTACTGATGCTCGAATTAACCTCAAGGATTGATCTTCTTGCTGCTCTTGGTTTAATCGTTCCCATATATCCGTCTCTACCACAGAGAGCGTCATGAACTGCTCGGTCAAACGGGAAAGAGAGTCTGCCGCTGTGTTATCCGGACCTTTCTTATACTCAATCTCAAAATCGTATCCTAGCAGCTTGGCCAGCCAACGCTGTTGGGTAGGCATGGATACTCTTTGTTTGAGCATGTACTTTAACGAATTCTGGTCCGTTTTGACTACAAATCTGCGCCCTATCAGGTAAGGCCGCCACTTTTCAACTGCCAATACTATCGCTAAGAGCTCTTTCTCGTATGTAGAAAGAGGTTTTGCTCTACTGGTTAGGGCCTTTGACATATAGGCGATAGGATGGCCTTCTTGACTCAAGACGGCCCCGACTCCAACATCACACGCATCCGTCTCGATTGTAAATTGTTTGTCGAAGTTCGGTAGGGTAAGCACTGGCGCAGTCATAAGGGCATTTTTCAACTTATCAAAGGCTGCCCTAGCCTTGTCTGACCATTGAAAGGCCCCTTTCTTCAACATCTGGGTTAAGGGCTGAGCTATTAACCCATAACCTTGGATGAAGCGTCTATAGTAGCCTGTGAGGCCTAGAAAACCTCTGAGTCCTTTCAGGTCCTTAGGCAGTGGCCATCTTTGCATGGCGTCTAATTTTTCGGGGTCTGCCCGAACCCCTTGTTGGCACACGATGTGCCCAAGATAACCAATGCTCGGTTGTCCAAAGCTGCATTTGGACCTTTTTGCATACAGTTGGTTATCACGTAACACCTGAAGAGCTGTAGCCAAGTGCTTCTCGTGCAATTCCTCTGTCTGACTATATATGAGTATGTCGTCGAAGAAGACCAATATAAAATCTCGGAGGTATTGACGAAAGACATCGTTCATGCACCTTTGAAATGTTGCCGGTGCGTTAGTTAGACCGAAGGGCATAACTAGGAATTCGTAGTGCCCGTCATGTGTCCTGAATGTCGTTTTGGGGACGCCATCCTTACACATTCTGATTTGATGGTAGCCGGCTCTCAAGTCTATCTTGGAGAATATGGTCGCACCGGCTAGCTCATCCAACAACTCATCGATGACAGGTATAGGGTGCCTATCCTTCACCGTGGCTTCGTTCAGGGCGCGATAATCAACACAGAAGCGCCATGTACTGTCCTTCTTCTTCACAAGTAAGACGGGAGAAGAAAAAGGACTGCTGCTTGGCTGAACTATGCCACTCTCTAACATCTCCTTAACCAGACGCTCTATTTCGGCCTTCTGGTTATACCCATATCTGTAGGGCCGCACGTTGACCGGTTCGGCCCCTTGAGTCAAGATGATTCGATGGTCGTAGGATCGAGGAGGAGGTAGTCCTTTTGGCTCCTCGAACAAATCCTCATATCGGTCCAACACCGACTGTATCCATGGAGGCACAATCTCTTCGTGCTCCTCTCTAGATGGCACATCCGTAGCTAGTGCCATCACCCAACACGCTGGTTGGTCTGCCTCTATAGCTCGTAAGGCAGCCTTGGGACGAGTAGTGCTCGTGATGCCTTGTAAGGTCATCGGCTCATCTTCTCCGTCGGGCGTGAAGGTCATACTAAAGTTCCTCACGTCCCATGATATAATACCCAAGGTGAAAAACCAGGGCATTCCGAGAATCAAATCCACTCCATCGAGTGGAATAACCAAGAAATCAACCTTGAAGGGCTTTTTCTTGATGACGACTTCCATGTTCTTCCCTTCGTTAAGGCATTTCAGCCTTAGACCCCCTCCCACGACTATTGTTTGGGGTGAGCTGGATTCGAGGGGCACCTTACACGTTTTAGCTGCTTCCTCAGTTAGGAAGTTTCGTGTGGCCCCATTGTCCAACAAAATGAGGATCTTCTTGCCGTTGATCCTCCCAAACACTCGGAATGAATTGGGCTTGTTTGGGTCTTGCATCGAGTGAAGAGACTCGGCCTCTGAGGGTTTCTCTTCTTTGGCGGGAGTCTCTTCCTTGGCTATTTCTTTTTTCTTCTCGGTCTTTTTAATTCTGCGCTTTTGAATTACTTCTTCCTCTGAAGAGGACGAGCTGGACTCGTAGGAAGCGCTGGAGGATGAGTCACTATCTGTACACGAGCTGGACTCTACATCACTTATCACTTGTACCCTAAAGTAGGCTGGGCACTTGTGATATTTGTCCCATTTACCCTCACACCGATAGCACAGACCCTTGCGTCTGTATTCCTCAATTTGTTGAGGCGTGAGGTATCGTAGGGGCGGTTTCTTGCCCTGCCCTTGATTGGAGTTCTGGTAGGGCCGTGGTTCGTTCCCCCTTTTGAAGGGAACTATCTCCTTTCGAGTATTGCGAGAAGCAGAGGGATAAGAGCTTTGTTTCCTCTTTTATCAAATTTATGAGCCTTTTTCTCGGCTCTTCTTTCCTCGATCCTTTCTTCATATAGACGGGCCATGGCGATACATTCTTCCAATTTGTCAAAGCGGTGAATTTTCATTTCCCACTTTATATCATTTCTAAGGCCTCCCTTGAAAGCACCGATGAGGGCCTTCTCAGGCCATCTGACCATGCTGGCTAGGCGCTCGAACTGCCTTTTGTAGGCTGGCACGGTAGTGGTCTGGACTAGATTTTTTAAGTCCTCATCGTAGTCAATGAATGTTGAGTCCCCAAATTGGAGTTGGAGACTGGCCTTATACTTTTCCCATGTTTGTTCTTCATAATTGTGGTTAAACCACAAATAATGCGTTGTAGCTTCTCTGGTCATGTTGGCCGTAGCTATCTCAATCCATTCTGCCTCGGGAACGTGGTGACAAAGGAAGTACCGCTCTGCCATGAAGAGCCATTCACGCAAGTGTTCCCCATTGAACTTAGGGAACTCATATCGGACTGAGGGTGTCCGTCGCTCTTCTTGCCTTTCGTGGAATCGAGACCCTCTTCTTTGACGAGCTGGAGACTCGTCTTGCTCCCCTTCGAACGTGAGCTCAACTCGGTTTTGGCTATGGTGTCCAAATCGCGGTGCTCGGGGAGTCCTATCATCGTAGGCATCCGGTTGATGCCTGCTTGAGGAGGCGCCATGGTATTGCGCCGACCTCCTTCTGTACTCGTCCCAATATGAGAGATGTTATTGGGATCGACCTCAGTGTCGGTTTGGTAGTTTGGTGCAACTAACAAACCCTTACCCTTATCTGGGCGTGTATTCGGGCCCTGAGTAGCCCTCTCTGTGCCTTGTTGCTGGTTTGAGGTTAGGACCCTAAACATTGCTCGTACTTCATCCATTTCGTTCTGTTGGTTCCTCCTCATTTCGGCTAAGTCTTTGTGGAGTTCGCCGAATTGCCTCTCTATATCCCTCCGTCTATGGTTTTCGGCCTTATCCATGTCTCTACGATACTGGCCGAATTCTCGCTCAAGGTTGCCAAGACGGTTGATAGTATGCTCGGACATCTCCATGTTGGAAGCCCTATGAGCGACTTCTTGAGGGTCCGAAGTGGTTTCCTCAAGCACGGGCTCGTCGGGGTTCAAGTTTTTCTTCGACTTGGCCATGTGTAAAATCTGGTTGGACCAGCGCCAAGGATGCACTATGCTAAGGAAATCCTAACTACGAAAATCCAAAAACTGTCTACACTGCCACTCTTAAGACTGAAATCCAAATGGGATACTAGCTGCCACTCTCATTCTGCCCACGCTGCCGCTGCTCCAGCTGCCGCGCGTGAGACCTAAGGCGAGGGAGACGGGTTGGCCCGCCTAATGCCGCACTTCGCCTAAGTGCCTCGGCAATCACACCTCGCTCTCGGCCGGGCTCTAAGAGCCTAAATCACCGCACTCTCCTAGTGCCTCGGTGACGCACCTCGAGCTCGGCTGCCCTCGGGTGTACAAGGCTTACAACCCTACACTTGCCAAGAGTGAACAAGCGAAGCCTAGATCTACGCAACTAAAGAAAACCGTGGCTGGACTCTAACCGCTATACTTACACTAGAAAACCCGAATCTGAAAGAAGACCGCTGAAATAATCAGAAAACCACAAGAAATCCGCTGGCACTGCCGTTGATGTCGACGCTGCGAAGGTCCAAGTGCTCAAACTGCGGATATTCCTCAAGAGGCGCTCTGATACCAATTGTAAGGACCGCACCGGTTGGCCTAAGGAAATCCGACCAATGCAATCCTAATCTTCCAGGACCTTCTTGAGGCCTATTCTAAAAACCAAAAATCCTAAACAATTAAATACAGAATACTACCCGGCCGGACAGGACCCCGGCGCAAACCCAGTAGGTAGGGAGATACAAGCCACGGTTAACCCTTCCAAAACCTATCTACGGGTAGCCTACTACAAAAGAACTAAGAGGGTTGACGAGGCTTTACAATACGTGAGCGATACAAATAATAATCTCTCGCAACTCACTTACAAACCACGCAAACCACTACTAACGTCAAACCACTCCCAACAAAGCAAATAGGGGGGTCTTGCTCCTTGTGGTCGTGTCTCGGGCACAGTGCCCTCGAGGTACCTCACGGGGAGCAGGGCCGAAGCCAAGGCTAAAACAAAACAGAATAGTAAACTAAGATGTTGTCCTAAACCAATAAAATCAAAACAATTCCCGCCGCGGCTACAAGGGGGAGCAAGAAGTTACCGGCCAAGGGAAGCCCTTGGCGTAGCCGGATAAGCACCCGGGGTGAGAACCAACCCCGGGTATTGCAGCTTGCTGTTCAAGAAGGCCGGTTGAGGAGAGCCTCCTCGGATGCCTGCTGCACTCTTCTATCCGCTGGCGGGATGGCGCTGGGCGATGAACTCGCCGCTGAAATCCTGCCGACGCGCCTGAGAAAGTGGCCGCTCGCCGCTGGCCGAGTGCTCGTGCTGTCGCTGGACGCGCGTCTACAGGGTTGACGCAGACGACGGGCCGCCTGGAAGGAACCGGCGTCGGGATGCCTGTGGATGCCAGCAGCGGAGATACGGTAGTCGCGTGTGGCGGCCACGCCGAGGAAGTTTGGCGCTGAATGGCCGCTGCCGGAGAGGACGATGCTGTCGGGCCGGAAGGGCCGCCTGTGTGCCGAGGGGGGCTGCTGCCGGAAGGGCAGCACCTACCTGCCTGCCGTCGGTTGTAGCTCGGCCACGCTCGTCGCTGGATGCCGACGATGAGATCGCAGCCGAGGCAAGGGCCGGAGGGAGCCGGCGGAGCCTAGTCCTAACTAAGGCTGGGGTTGGCTCGGTGCGGCTGGGCTCTACTAGGTAGGCCGGTTTAGTCACGATGGGTTTGGGAATAGGTAGGCTAGGGAGGTTAAGGGTATAGGTTCGAAGTAGGTGACCTAGCTACGAGAGGTTAAGCAAGGAGGTTTGGGTCGAGCCTAAGCTCGCGGATATGGTCAATGTTGACCGAGTGAGGTAAGGGTTGACTAAGAAGGGTGGTTGACTAATGGACCTAGCTGAGAGGGTCCGGGTTGACTGGGT
>NW_022204539.1:0-45039 GCF_008831285.2 Nymphaea colorata | reverse complement strand
CCAACCCCAACCCAACCCCAACCCCAACCCCAACCCCAACCCCAACCCCAACCCCAACCCCAACCCCAACCCCAACCCCAACCCCAACCCCATCTTTTTCTAATAAAATATTGTTGATTTTGATGATGATAGAGGAAATAAGATGAATGAAAGATGCAGTTTCAGGGTCTCACTAAGCTTTTGCTTGACTCCACTTGCTGTAGGTCCGGTAATGTTCCGAAATTCCTCGGTTGATCGATTTATGTGTGTTGGCTTTAGACGTTGATGCTGACGCTATCGCATTTTTCCCTCTGACTCTCAGATTTGCATCCGTTGCACACCACTGCACGCTAAGTCCCTTCTTCTTTCTCATCATCGCTAGCTCTGCTGATGATAGCCAGTTTGACTGATTTAAAACAGGTACTGCAGTAGTGGACGATCGGGTTTATTTCAGTAGAAACGCAAAGTGGGCATTTTCTTGCTTTTACCACCCAAATCTTGAGGCACTCGTAGTGGTAAGGATGGCCACAGCGGGTGATGATGTTGCAATGATCGTCCAGGCAAATGGAACAAGTCTGGCTGCTCTGCATGTAGTACGGCCCCATCACATTGATGTCGAAATCTGAAAGACTAATCTCAGGCTCGGTGGGTGCGTTATCGTTGGCTTGGTTTCTGCGCATGTAGACGGCTTCTCTGCGTTTTTTCCAGCAATTGGAGATGATGATGTAGAGGCAAACCGCTGCTGGTAGGGAGAAGAAGACGATGAGCAGGATGACTGCGATGTTGCTGGTGCCTCCGCCATTGCTGGCGGAGTCGAGCTGGCTTGAGCATATCGATATTTTTGAGATGATGTCAGGATAGGCATGATTGCAGCATTGCGCAGCGCAATCGTTATCGCTGAGGGCGACGGTCTTGGCGTTGGGGAAGTAGTGTGTGCAGTTGACGAAATAGGTGGTATGCTGGCAGACGCTGCAGCTCTAATCCTTGTTCGTCAGGGGGACCTGGATGCATGAGTCGCTTCTCACGCAAATGAGCAGCATGCTGAAGGCCACTGCCATTAGGAACCGACTGGTGCAGGCTTGTGGGTCTCTTCTATTGGTTTTGGGGAGGCAGGGCTTGAGATAATTCTTAGTCAAACTTTGGAAAAATAGGTTTACATTCATTCGATAAGTTTATATAGTGTCCTAATCACCATATCCTTAGGGTGGCTTTTCATTCGTCCATGTGAAATAATCCCTAAGGGCAGCATTGCCCTCCCAATAATCGCGCTAGGTAAAATGATTAATGCTATTTTTTTGGGAAATAAACACATAAAATGATTTTTCTTCTATTTTGCCGGGGGTGGGGATTGAGGTGGTGCTTTTGGTTGTCCCTTTAGGGCTTGTCACAATTTTATATTTTATATAAATTGAGTCTGACAGGCCTTAACTAAAGGGGGTGTGTTTTTGAGCTGGTACCGTTAAATTGACCATAAAACTATATGGTAAGGAAGTCGTAGCTTTCTTCCAGAAAATAATTTTATCCTTTTATAATAATAACCGCATAACCTAAATCCCATAACCATCTACTTCCACCCCAAATCACCAAACATTCCCTTGCACCTCGGCACCCCGACGGTTTGTCCACGATTATTCGCTTGGTTTGCATCGATGGATTTTTATTTAAACCCCATGGTTGATGATCTACGCCCTACGGAAATAAAACAAATACGGCCGAAATATTAAAAAGAGCAGAAATTTGGAAACGGAAGGGGTGCGCCGCGGTGGAGAGGGAAAGGGAGGCCAGTCAGAATTAACTCAGGCGGTTCAGCTCCAAAAAATGTGAGATGATATAATAGAATCAATAATCAAGACCATAGGTGCTGGCTTTGCGCGGTGTCGGTTGCCCCCAACTGACAATCTCCACAGAAATAGTAGAAATTATTGAAGAAGAAGGGGGGATTGAGTATGGGAGGCGCTATGAAAAAAGTGTTATTTGCTGGTGGGGAGGGAACGAGGGCTTCACTGTGGGGGTGTGTGGGGGTTTGCGGTTGTTAATCTTTGCTGAAGCGTTGGTTTATGAGCTTCATCTTTTGGATCCCCTCTTAGAATTTGAGCTTGTATTGAGGCACTCCCACCTTGCCTTTGAACTATTCCACGATTTTACTTATGTATTTGTACTTGTCAAACATCTTCTGGTGGTGGCTTCGGCACTGGGAGGACGTCCTCGTAGCGATAAACCCTGAGAGCTTCTCGTAAAACTGCATTTCCCTGTGTTATGGGTAAAATACCTCATTTTTTTCTTAGAGGTCATGGATTTTTTGTGAATATCAATGAAAATAGCATAGGAGAGGTCTTCCTCAAGAGTCCAGGAGCCAGCATTGGATAGGTTTTGACTGGTGGGTGGGTAGTCCTCCGGGGGCGCAAAGAACAGATAGTTTTGCATGGATTTTGATTTATTATATCAGATAAGTGCCTTTATCAAGCAATTATGCGAGAAATGGCTGCTTAAACCCCCAAAAACCATCGAGCGACATACCCCTTACCCCCTCCCGGCCAGATTATCTCCCCATTGTCCCTCATTCCACATTTAACACCCCCTTTCGCTCCGTTTTTCAAATGATTTATAATTACCACCACTTACCATCCCCAAGCCAAAAACGCCTCCTTTCTCATTGCCGACCCCGGAGCCCTCGGGTCCTCACTCCAGATCACCACCATTATTTTTTTTCGTCGCCAGTTGAACAACAACTCTCCATAATTTTAAAAGGGCCTAACCTGAGGCTATTTTGGCGGCTCTGTCTAAGGAAAATGAAGCTTACTACCTAACTAGAGAGTTGATTGATATCCTATTTGAAAAGAGGTCCATAGAAGATGGCTGAAGGGGATTTAATAAAAGTCAAAGTTCTTTTTTTTTCCAAAGATGGCCGACGTGATGGGCAAACAGAATTACCGATTCCTTGATACGGTAGCCTATTCACGTGATTTGTGAGCGTGGTAATCGCTTTTATGAAGGATCTGCTTGAAGGCATGCGACATTTAGGATTATTTTTCAGGGGGTAAATGGTCAAAAGGTTGGCCGTTTCGCACGGGAAAGGAACCAGCAGGAGGGGCAAGCAGATGCTGATCGGTTCCTACGTGCTGGGGGGAGTTTGGAGGGATAGCTTTACGGTGGAGGTGAACATGCGGATGGGCAGTTAAACGGCCAAAAGAGCCTCCAGTAAGGGAAAACCCACTAGGCCTTGCCCGTTGACTCTCCAAGGTCCCTCCTCCCGTCCTGGCGCCTCCTCTCCCGAAAGTAGTCAGTTGTTCACTCCAGTTCTAGCAATCCGACCATGTGATAAATTATATTTCAAATTCAATTATCAAATTAAATGAGCAGGCCAGCCACTTTCTAGCTCGTGGATCAAAAGTACCCGAACTTAAAAACAAGATCAAGTCAATCCGTCCATGGAAGCTTGGCCCTGGTACCGGGAGGAGGCACAATCATGCACGATTTATGAATGGTGGAAGGTTGAAAAGATCGGGAAAATTCAGATTATTAGCATGGTGGATTGGATGATGTGGGAAAGATCAGTGATATTTACAATCAATTTTCATTCTCTTCGTATTCGTGATCCTCGGGAATCTGCTCCTCCTCGGCGAGGCCCTCATTATCGAAGGTGAATCCTTCGTAATATTCCCTACTCTCCTTGCGACGCTTCCCGTCGGGACTTTCCACGTTGAGGTGCCAGCTGTTCCACTTCTAGAATCCGCCGCTGTTGAGGAAGATATCCTACTTTTGCTCCTCCTCGCCGAAGGTGATCGGCGGCGGCACCTTCCTCGCCAAGAGATCGGTGAAGTTGATGCTTGCGAAGAAGGGGTGCTGCTTGATCTACTCCGCTCCGTTCTTGTAGCCTAGTCGCTCGGTGGGGTTGATCTTGAAGAGGCCGTTTAGCAGGCTCTTGGCCTCGGCGGAGAGGTAGTAGGGGAGGGGGACAGGCTTGGTGACGAGGTTCTTGAGCATGGCGCTCTTGTTGTTGGAGAGGAAGGGCGGCCGCCCCGTCAGCATATCGTAGATCAGCGACCCGAAGCTGAACCAGTCCGCCGCCTGGGTGTATCCCTTCCGCATGATCACTTCAGGAGCGATGTACTCTGGCGTTCCGCAGAGACTGTACGTCTTCTGACTGGTCGAGTACATGATCTTGCTCAATCCAAAATCCGATATCTTTACATGTCCTTCCGCATCGAGTAAAATATTTTACGGTTTCAAATCCCTGTAGATAATGCTCTTGCTGTGGAGGTACTCCAGAGCCAGCAGGATCTCTGCCGCGTAGAACTTGGCCAGTTTTTCCTCGAATTTCTTCATCTTTCGCAGCAGATAGAAGAGCTCTCCTCCCTGGAGCAGGTCGACGATGAGGAAGAGGCGGGTGGAGGTCTGGAAGGCGTAGTGGAGCTTCACTACAAACGGGTGATTCATCGAGGAGAGGATGGTCCGTTCGGAAATGGCCTGCCGTTTCTCCTCGTTGGAGTTGAGTGACTATTTTAGGATGATTTTGAGGGCGTAAAATTGGGGTTACTTGTTCTCTGCTCCGGGGAGGCTTTCCCGCTTCATCAGTTTCTGCTGCCTGGCCTTTACTTTCCCGCTCTAATCCGACCCGAATTCATCCTCGTAGATCTTGCTCTCTTTGTTCTCCAGTTTGCTTTCCCTCAGATCCATCCTGCTCTCCCTCTCCTCGAAGATCTTGCTCTCTCTCTGCTGCTTCTCCACGTCGATAGCGAAGGCAGTCTCCTCCTTGACGTTATTGATTTCCTCGAGATCGAGACTCATGAGGTCCATCTTGGGATCGTAGGTTGCGCCCTGCGCCTTCTCCTTTATGAGGTAGACCTTTCCGAACGCCCCTCTGCCTAGTCCGCGAACAAATTCAAAGTCCTAGATGCTCTTCTTGGCCGTCCTGTTCCGTACTGGTTTTCTGCTGGACTCCTGCTGGATCAGTTCACCGTTCTGGGTGGTGATGGAGATGACTGACTTATTGAGGTTGCTGGGTCTGGACTAGCGAGCTTCTCTGCAAAGTTGGCAGGCTGGGTGTTATTATGTGTACTTTCTGCTTTTTGGAAGTCGGAGGCGATGGCTGGCTTCTTGTTGGGTGTGGGCGTGCGGTGGGGGCATCGTTCGAGGGCGGCCTCCTGGTCGATGGCGGTGCATACGTTTCCCATTGGGTTTGGATAATGTTGAAAGTATTTGAAACCAGGCAATTAATCAAATATATCATCACTTCTTCAAAAGATTATAATCCATCATACGACACCCCTCCCTCCACCCCATCCCTACTCCTCAACTTCTCACCATTCAAACCTTTTGGATCAGATCAGTAAGTATGACGTTTTGGCTGGCTGTTTTGGCAGCTTTACCAGTTTGCTTTAAGTTATTTCTGTTGGTTATTTTGTAGATGGAAATGTTGTGGTGCTTTTGGCGGCCTCGCTTGGAGGTGAGGTGGCGAGGGGTGCATTTTATAATGCTACTTATTCACCAAATCCAAGGCGATTATCACATTGATTTGACTGCCGACCATCGTAAAACACCATTAGATCAGCGTGATTTTTCCTGCCCTCTTTATGCTACAAATAAAGTCCATGCTGTTCTAAGCTGGATTTTCTAATAATAACTCCGGTCGAAGGCTATTGCCATGAAAAGTGGACAGAGGGGGTACTTTTGGACGATGGGATCGGTAATGGAGATCGGGAGTGGGGCAAGAATGCACAGATTTACTCTTATAGGTTATTCCTTTATTTTTACTATGAGTAAATAATTCAACACAAAAACCCCTTCAATTCAAATACCCATAAATCCAAAACAGTTTTCGCTACGTCATCGTTTTGATTCAGGGAGTTTATCCCTGGGGGTTAGTATGCTCCTTCTAAGCCGCCATCCTTTTTCCGATCGATTACCTGCTGGCTGGTTTTGTATAATTGTTATCGTCGCAGATGGAAGTGAAGGTTTAGGAGGAGAGTCCGATCTACCGGCAGGTTGAGGATTGCATGGCGGCGCGGCGTGAGCGGCGGAAGACCGGTCGCCGTCCGGTGGTGGCCAACAAAGTTGCATCTAACATGCACTATAATTACTCGCTATGGCAGTTGGAGGAAAACGCAGCCTACATGCAGTTTCTAGAGGACAACCAACCGCTCTTCCGGGGCAGCAAAAATGACCGCAGGCTTGTCAAGATCAACGTCCTCATGAGCATGTGCGTGGGAACCCGCTCCCCCGACCAGTGCCGCAGCCACCACCAGAAGATGATGAAGTACCACAACGACATCCCCACCATCATCCAGTACATTCGCGGACTCATCGAACTCTCGCCCGTCCACGCCCTCCGTCCCGTCAAGCTGGAACCGGTCCACGAACCCAAAATAGAGCAGGCATACTCCAGTGGTGGTTAGTGATATTTTAATTCACCTAATTATCCATCCCTCCCGTCCTTCTTTGCCCAATCCCCTCCAATGATCTGAAATTTTCAAAATATTACTGGACTGCCTCCCCTTCCTCGAAAACACTTCAGGGTTAGATTTCAGCTGGGATGGCGTGTTTGTTTTTCTGGGAGGGACGCTTGGAAGGGGGGAGGAGGAGGGGTCAATTTGGCAGGATTGAAGGGTGGCTTTTGCGTGTTTTAGAAATCTATTTTTAATCAATAAATATTACGCAATAATATAATCTTGGGAGGAGGAGGGGTTACTTAGTTTAATTGTTTCATGGAAGATATCTTGCCAATCTCTTGGGGGGATTGAGTGGGCAGTTCTCAACCAATAAAACCCATTTGTTTTTACCTTTGGGGCTGTTTCATAAATGTTTCTCCCCATAGTATGGTGAATCTTTATATTTAAAAGTTAGAGAATGGGGAGGGGGTCGAATGCGGTCGCGTTTATGTTTCAAAGGGGCTTTGAAGTTCCCAGAATAATAATTTCACTTATAATAATAACGTTTTGCCAACATAAGTAATATATGTCTCAGCGATTTTCGCCATAAACCGCCAACCAAAATCACAACCCCTCACCAACGCCCACCCGCCCACCTTTTAATCAAATCTCACGTACAAATTTCAGAAGAGTGCCCCCACGACGAAGATGCTTAGAACCACACACAGACAGAGAAAATAATCATACACACACACAGTTTCAGAGTTCCCTATGGAGACTCACTTAGAATATTTCCTACATGCATTTTCTGCTCGAAAATCAAGAATTGTTTGGTGGTTCTCGAAATGACCGCAAGGCGTCCAAGATCAACGTGCTGATGAGTGCGGCGGTGGGCACGCGCTCTCCGGACCAGTGCCGCAGCCACCACCAGAAGATGATCAAATATCACCAAGACATTCCCAACATCGTCAAGCATATTCGCAGCCTCGCCCGCACGCAATAAAATTTAAACGAAACGCCCTCCGCTCCTCTCCCTCCTCCGCCCTCCCTGCCCGCCTAACTGCCTCCCCCTCCGTAGGCTCCGGAGCGGCCGATGGAGAGTCCTTCGACCATTTTCGACTGGGACTCATGGGTGATATTGAACGAGAAGGCGTGGGAGTAGCGCATGAACGAGGAATGGCTTAGCGGCGTGGAGGACATCTACGGCAACATCTGATAGTCTATATTAGTGACTCCTCTTCTCAGCAGTCTTCCCCGGCGGTCCCACCCCCAGACGACTATTATAAATAGTTTAATCATTGATTATGGGCGATTATTAATCACTTCTATGCATGGTGTCGGCTTCTGGTTCATCGATTTGGCCTTACTTTTAAACCCCTGACTATGGGTGCCAGTGCGGTTCATTCCTTTCGTTGGGGCCTCCCTTAAAACTCTAATAATAAGTTATTATCACCAATATTCGGCCTCGTTAAATTATGCCAACCTTCCCACTTTAAAATTAATCCACCGAAGAGCTCTCCATCTTCACACCCGTCCTCTAACTTATCCAAACATTCGTTTTTCAGATGATTCGGCAAGATGAGAGCAGGGTCTAACTTTATTAACCAGGATGGAAGTTAAAGCGGCAAGGGAAGGGTAATGTTTAAACTTTTGTGGGGTGTTGCTGTTGGTGAGTAAATGGTGAATGGTGGGATACGAGTAGTGAATATGGAGATCACTGGCGTTTGACCTTTCGGATGATGCGCAACTTGGTCCTGTCGACGAGTTCGGTCTCCATGATGGAGCGCAGGTCGGCCTTGAGGTCGGCGTCGATGTCGCTCATCAGGTGGTCGTTCATCCAAAACTTCACCTTGAACTGGTCGAACTCGCTCAGCGCCTCGAAGGGGTGCCGGAACTTCACGAACAGGTTCACCAGCTAGTTGTCGTCCTCCATCGCCTCCTCCACCACCTCCACGCCCGCCCGCTCCTCCACCGACCGACGCTGGCGCACCTCAGTCGGCCTCAGATGCTGCAGCCGGTTCCTGGTGCGCTGGTTCAGCTGCCGCAGGTTGTGGATGCACTGCAGCAGGATCTGCCTGATGTAGACAGGGCTGTCCTCGATTTCCAGCAGCATTATATAGGCCAGGTTGAATACCTTGCGAGGCAGGCTTCCCGAGAAGGTGACCTTGGTGATGCCGGATAAAAATTGCTCATACATGTTGTGGCTCTTTAGGAAGTTGACGACGGGGTAGGGCTGCGTGTAGAGGAGGGTGAGCAGCACAAGCAGGGGGTATTGCTTATCATCGGCGCCCACCTTATCCGCGATATCGATGAGGAGGAGAAGGTCGGTTTCTGTGAGGGAAATCTAGCAATGGTTGGCGATGATTTCGCTCATGAGGAAGCAGTAGTAGGGGAGGGCCTCGATGGACTCGTTGGCGTTGAGGAACTGGTGGTACCTGCGCTGCACTTCCTCCCAGAAGGCTCTGAAGTAGCCCTCCAGTCTGAAGATGGCGCCGTCCAGCTTCACCAGGTAGGCGTTGTAGAAGCGGAAGATCTGCGTCCCCTTCTCCTGCCTCGCCAGGTACCGCAGCGACTGCACTGCGAACCTCTCCACCTCCGCACTGATCGTGTATCCCCGCTCAAGCAGCAGTTGGTATATCTCTATCAGTTTCTCCTCGTATCGGCTGTAGAGCTGCTGCTGGTTGTCTCCCTGCAGGAACTATGAGATTTCATAGAATTCCTTCTAGATGTGGGCGAGGGTGGTGGCGTCTTTCTCGATGCGGAGGAGGGCGTAGAGGAGGTTGAAGGAGATGAGGGCGGCGTGCTGGTTGGTGGCCATGCTCTCCAAAAAGGACTCCTTTATCTTCTTCAGAACCGCGCGGTAGAGTTCGGGATTGGGCTTGAGCAGGCTATCGTAGTTGTTGATGACGATGAGCTCCATAACTGGGTCCTCCATGCGGACCACCTTCAGCAAATTGGTCAGGATGGAGGCTGAATACCAAAGCTTTTACCTAGGAACTTGTGGATTTCGGGATAGGTCTTCTTGGACCTGAGGATGCGTTCGAAGGCCTTGATGCCCTCGAGGATGAAGACCTGTCCTCGGTTCATTTGCGTTTCGATGTAGAGGAAGTAGATGGCGGAGGGGAAGTAGGCGATGGACCTGATGATGCGCAGGATCACCAGGGGGGACTCGATGCGCACCAAGGAGTCGAACTGGGTCAGGAAGAAGGCGTAGACGACCTTGAACATGTCCTCCCTGATGTTGATGTAGGGCGAAATGGCTGCGAGGACCATCAAGCTCGTCTCCAGCTTCTGCTCTGCGCTCAGGCCGTAGAAGTCGAAACGGGAGAACTAGTTTCTACGTAAAGGATGGCTGTACTTCACGCACTGCATCAGCTCGGAGTCTTGCTCGCTGCTGCCCACTGAGCCCGACATTATCACCATCAGGATCTCGAGGATGTTGCGCGGCGCCTCGTCTATCTTCTCGGCGATGACCTTGAGCAGGCAGGCCGCCCGCACTTTGAGGTAGGTGCTCCTGGCTGACCCCTCCGTGTACTCCTCGGCCAGCTAGACGAAGAGCTGGGGATCGTCAGTGATGGAGTCTCGCTACTACTGGGTTGAGGTCGAGTACATGAAGAGGGCGAAGACCATTTAGAGCTTGTGCTCTTGGAAGAGATGGGAGAAGGAGTTGCGGGCGAGCTGGTTCTAAAGGACAGTGAGACACTGCACGAGCACTCTTTCTACTTCCGGTTCCTCCACTACGTTTTTGCATTCGGCTAGGGCGGTGAGGAATACGATTTGGAACATCTTCTCGGGGCAGAAGTCGTCGCCGTAGAGTTCCGCCACGATTGAGGTGATGGTGGCCTTGACCGGGTTGACTTGCGGGTAGCAGCGACTCACTATCGAGTGGTTATTGTGGAACAGCAGCAGATAGCTCTCCAGCATCCCCACCAGGAACTCGTTCTTGCGGATGATGCGCATGTCCTCGCGGTAGTAGTCCTCCTCCTCCACCATCTTCTCGAAAGCTGACTACAAAAACTAGAAAAGTAGAGTCACTGTCGGCATGCTGAGTAAAGCCAGATCTACATGGTGCGGTCCCTCACCAGCCACTCCTCCATCGTGAAGCTGGTGATGGCCTGGTACAGTTTGAGCGCTTTTGCTGCGAGGGGTTGCAAGATTTAGCAGAAGTAGTCGAGGACTAGGTCGGGATCCTGGAGGAGACTGTTGAAGTGGGCTTGGATGACGATGATGCAGGCATCGTAGCGCTCGAAGCTCTCCTCGGCCAGCACCTCGAGCACCTTCTCCTTCACGACGTTCTTGTAGACTCCTTCCTCGTCGCGGTTGAAGAGGTGCTCCAGGCCTCCTCCCAGCAGTTCCTTAATGCGGGTGTCGATTCCCGCCTCCATGGTGAGTCCGTAGAGCAGTTCGATGAAGCTTGCCTTTTCGAGTCCGCTGTGCGCGAGATCGTAGGAGTAATTTTTGAGCAAGCTGGCGGCTGCCTTCTTGATCTATACTGACTAGGCGCGGAGTTACATTCTTCCTGGCCGAGGATGAGGCAGACCAGTTGCTGCGTGAACCCTGGGGTTTAAAATCGCTTGACGAGTTGATGCTGCGCCTCGTGCGTATCTGCGGGGGTGCGTCCTCGGTAGGTGGCGACCAGCAGTTCGCGGATATTCTGGTGGGACTGCGTATGGTTGGGGATGTTGAGCCTGCCGTGTTCTTCCTCCATTGCGTATTTATAATATCATCCTGTTGGCATATACATTAGCAACGCACCCACCAAGCTTCAAATACCCTCCCATAATACTCTCTCGCATAGTGCATTTATTTGAATGCGAGCGAACTTTGAGGCGTTAGAGTCATCAGCCACTTATAATAATTTTGGAGGGAATGGAAATGAACGATAGTCGCTTGCGCAACCAAGCCATCCGGAAGAACATTCGCAGGATGGAGCTGGATACTTATTCCAGGAGCGCCGCAACGAGCTGCTCAGTCAGCTGGGCGAGGGCGAGGATTACACGTATTTGGCGAACTCCACGCAAGAGCAGGAGCGATTCGTCGAGGAATGCGCGAGGGAACTGACTGGCGAGCCTAAGCTCTAGTGGCTGCCCGCTATCCACCGCCTCCACAGGGCGCTCATCGCCTTCAACGGCGAGTTCGAGCACTGGTTCACCAAGAATATAATCCGCAACCTCAGGGACGCAGTGTCGGTGTAGCTGCAGCTGAAGGGAGTGACTGAGGCCGCCCTCAACTTGCTGATCGACTTGCACTACTGCTCCGCCAGCAAGGAAAAGACCTTCGCCGCCAAGTTCATGTAATATGAACCAGTAGCTGACCTGATCGAACTGGGGTAAACAAGCAGCTGCCCATACTGACCAGGCTTTCCTGCGTCATGCTCCTCTCCAAGATCACAGCTGAAGACGCAAAATACCGGTTCCCCATCCTCAGAGACGGCGGCGCCCTTCTGATAGTTGAGCTGGCGACTGAACTCGGCAACTCTGAGCCTTCGGAATCGCTTCTCTCGCTCTTCTTCCAGGCCTGCCAAGTCTTCACGAGGTCGCACAAGTCCACCAGCCAGCTTCCCTACTATAGTAACTTGTACTTGTTTTGCTATATAGACGCTTTCGTTAATTGCTCCCTGCTTGTCTTGTTCATGCATAAGCAGATGGCGGAGGTTCCTCTCACCTTCTGTCTCTCAATTTTCGGTTCCTTGCTTTCAGTGGATAGGGAACACGTCTACGTGTCAATCTACAACTACGTCGGTTTCCCAGAGAGGCTGCTGAGTCTGCTTCAAAGCGATATAGCAAGTGTGCGAATCAAGGCCTGCCTAGTGGCCAGCTACTTCTCCTACTGCGAAATCTAGGCCATTCTCGATGATCTCTTGAGTCGAAACCTGGTGGAAAGGCTTTGGGAAGGCTATCATCGTTTCCCTGGCAATAATGACTACATCAAGACCATGATGAATTGCTTCTCCAACGTCGCCGATAAAGATTAATACGCAGAGATCATTTCTAATCACCCTGTGTGCGCATTCATCGGCAGCCAGTTCGCCGCTTCAGACTCTCATGTACCTTGCCAATCACTTAGGAAATCCTCAGCTAGTCTTTATACTGCCTGCACACGCTGCTGGGAAGGGTGCGTTACGAGAGTATGTAGCGGATCGTCAACAGTACAGACATCCTGCGCGTGCTCGCCCTCCGTCTGCACGACAAGGTATGGCAGGCGAAATTTGTAGTCGATATGCTAAAAGCAGTCATCGTTATGATACAGCGGTCGGAATAAGTCTTCCACATGGGGCCAAATCCAATCGTATACAAGATTGAATCGGAATACAAATCCCCCAACTGGTCGAAACCATTCGCAATGAAACAGTAAACAGGTAGGTTGTGGCCCACTGTGACGTCCTCCTCAAGCATTTGCATGATCACCTACTCGGAGATCCTGACTTCGTGTGATAAAACTGCGCTTATTATACTTTATGATGGATAGTAAGTTGGAGTGGATAAAGTGATCATCAGAGAGTGTTGTCTACCAGCTTAGACAGCGTGAGGAAAAGCTGCTCCTCCAGTCTCAACTGCTTCACTCCCAGGGAGGATTGCTTCAGCGAGTAACTGAAACGACGCAAGGATTACTATAGCGTCCACTTGGCTCGCACGTCCTTCTCGATGAAGGTGGCAAGGTCGACCGTCCCTGCGAAGTAAATCAGGATCGACTTTTGCTCCAGGGGGACATTGGTGAAGTTTTCGATTTGGGGCAGTCCGTAGCTCTCCTCAGTGTGGTTGCAGAGCATCACGTGGTCGTAGCTGCCGCCCTCCACCATTTCCTTTAAGTTTTGAGCGATGCGCACGTCGTATCCCCAATACTGACCGGCTTACAGTCTTGGTGCCTTCTTCGAGACTGCTTCGGCTTCGTAGTAGGGTGCTTGAGGGTCTTCGAAGTTTTTGAGACGAAGGGTGACGCGAGTAAGAGGAAGCACGAGGATGTTCATGCGAGCTTGCTGCTTAAGACCGATGTCCACCCAGCTGCCAGCTCCATGCTTGGTAGGGCGTTCGAGGGCCACGCCTTATCGGAACTAGCTTGGCTGGTCTGCCTTTAGGTGATGCTTGGCCTCAATAGGATTCATCAGTCCAACGTTATTAAGATCTGGATGCATCTTAAACAGGTGCTTCCTTAGGTATTGAGGAGTCTATAAGTACTGCAGGTTTCGAGCAATATACTCACACGGTACAAACTTTTCGCTCTTTGGCTGGTAGCTATGGTCCCGCAGGATGACGATTTCGTCAACTTTGAAGATGCTGGCAATGCGTGCTATTTCGCTGATAAAGTAGGCGCGGAGGGGAGATGTTTGCGGGATCTAGAGAATGGAATCTGGGAAGCAGATGGCAAGATGGGACAATTTGGTATGGATGCGTTATTCTTGTTCTGCTTTTTCCTCTCCAGCCACGCGTTGCTTGCCGTCCTCACTCTAATCGTAATTGTCAATCAGGGACAAGCTCTTGCTGACCTTATTCTTCTTCTTCTCCTCCTTCCTGATCTTCTTGTCTTTCGGCTCGTCAGGCTCCTAGACCGTCAGCTTTCCCTTTCCCATCAACAACTAAACAATATAATAACATCACCTCCAAACCAACCACTTAATTAACCTATCTATGCATTATAGGAAGGATATGATGGGAAGACGATGAATTATGAGATGAACATGTAGGATCATTGCCACAACTTTACCATGCCCTCCCAACCGCAACTGATCACGGTAGTTGGCTGACTCGGATGCCATTCCAAACCTATGCATGCGCCTGCGTGTCCCTCCAGCACTCTGTAGGCCTTGCTAGTCTTCCAGTCGTAGAAATATAGCTTTCCGCGCTCATCTCCTGAAGCTAGGAACTGTCCATCATAGCTGAAGTCGATTGCACAGGCGTAACCAGCGCAATAGTGACTATCGAACTTCTTCGCTCTAATCCTCCTGAAGTTTCCTCCCTTGTTCTCGTATATGACTATCTGGTTGTCTGAAGACTGTCCAGCATAGTATTCGCCAGAGGGGTGCATGGCTGTAGCAGTGATTGTGTGCATTTCAGGTTATGAGACGTGTCTCGTCACCACAGGCACACCATACTCCCAGATGAACAGCTTCTTGTCGTCAGAACTGCTGACGAACTTGTTTTCCTCAATGAAAGTTAGCGTGTTGACTGCACCCAAATGTTGGGTATACTCCATTGTCTTTTGGCCAGTGCGCAGATCGAACTGGAAGATCTTCTTCTGGTTGGTTCCACAGAAGAAAACATGTGGGTAATGCTCTGATGGATGAAACTTGAGTGTGAGGGGAATGCGCTTGAGTCCGAAGGAAGCAGCTACTTTTCCATACTCTGTATCCCAGTGAAGAACACGATTGTCGAATGATGCACTCAAAAATTGCTTGCCATCGTGCGAGAACTGAACGTCACGCACTGCCTTGCTGTGGCCTATGTATGAATGAGCACATGAACGGTCCTTAACAGTATCGAACAAGTGAACCTTGCCTTCAGGAGTTCCCAGCAAGAAGAAATGTCCCACCTTAGGGAAGAAACGCACAACTTGGTATCCTGCTTTTTGACTTCCTACCCACGTAAACACATCTTTCTTGGGTAAGTAGCAAACCTAAATAAACAAAATTACATCTCCACCGCGTTTGTAGTCAACTGGTGGCTCCACATAGGAGAGACCCTTGTAGTCAGTATACTGTCCCCAGTGGAAGAGCGAATAAGGTTAGAAGTTCTTCTCCACTTGCTTGGATTCTTCAATTTTAATCTGCTTCGTGGCTTCAGCTTTCGCCAGTTGTTCTTTCTGCTCAGCAGTCAGTCCACCATTCGACATGTTTTCGCCATAGCCAGCCCATGGTCCTCTGGATTCAAAGGGTCCCTCACCCTTTTCACGCTGTTGCTTGTAGAGTTTTGTCAATTCTTTCTTGCTTTGCGTTGTGCTTTTTTGGTAGGCGGTGGAAAGGAAGTCAGGATGGTGGGATCGATGACTTCTCCCATCAATTCGCTCTTTTCCTTGAGATGTTGATAGGTGGGGGCAAAGAGAAGTCCCTTAGTAGTGGAGTCTGGGTTGCACAGTAGCCCAGACGTCTAAAATTGTGCATTTATTCATTGAAGTTGTGCAGTGGAAGAGAGTGTTTTTCCACCTTGCCTGTTAGATACTGCTTAGCCTTGTCTGACTCCTCAAAGGATACGAAGTTGTATTGACTTTTGATCTGGTCGTAGCGAGCCAGTGCCAGTTATGTGATTTCGGTGGGCGGAGTGATGTTAACCTGTGGCTAATCTTGCTTTAGTCGCTTACGCAGTCTCTCGCAATAATCTTCGCTTTCGGATGCAGACTCTTCAGACATTCTATTATAAAATCATACCCTGTATAGTTGCCCATAATTGACCATAGACATCAAAAACGACTGAGGATATGGATTATTGATGATATTATTTGAAATTTGGCTCATAATCATTATGAAGTAGTTAGACAAGAGTTAATAAAAGAAAGGGAAGATGTTAATCGTCCACAACTCGCAATGCTTGCTGCATACTTCTTCACGCAAGCATCCATAACTTCCATTCAGGATCACCGCTATCCTCAACGCTCTAGCCAAGCTATAGATATTTTAAGCTTCCCAACTCCTTCAAGCCCTTAAAATGGACGATATTTCTCAGGAAGAAGTGTAATCTCGCATTTCCAGCATTCACGGGGAAAGATATTTCTAGTTTGTGCAGTACATGTGGGACGACAGCTACAAGAAAAGCGAAATGTACATCAATACAGATACCTACTATATGAAGCATACCTATGCTGCTGCACAAGCTGCAGTCAAAACTGTCCTTATTGCCACTAAAGCCATACTTAAAAAGGCTATAAATATGCATATGCAGTTGTTAGACCACCTGGGCATCACAGTGGTCTCAAGACACAACCTCATGGATTCTCTTTCTTCAACAACGTAGCTATTGCTGCTGAATACGCAATCCAAAGCGGATAGGTAAAAAGGGTGGCAATTGTTGATTGGGATGCCCACCACGGATAAGGAACCCAGCATATCTTCTATAAGCGCAAAGATGTGCTCTACATTTCGCTTCACCGTTTCGACAAGGAAAATTCTTTCCCCATGTGCCTATATCAAGCAGTTAGAACAGTGGAGAGGGTGAAGGAGCAGGTTTCAACATCAATATTTGCTGGAATTTGCCATAAAAGAAGCCAAACTCAACATACGAGCGCGATTAATCGGTGGGGGATGAGGAATATGCAGCTGCTTTCAGGAGAGTCGTGATGCCAGTGCTCAAATAATACGCCCCTGATTTAGTAATCATTAGTTGTGGCTTTGATTCAGGGGATGGAGATACGATAGGAAACCTAAAAGTGAGCAAAGTTGGGTATAAATTGATGACAAGGTAGCTCAAATCCTTGGGAAGCCTATCCTAGCAGTGCTTGAGGGAGGATATAATGAGGAGGTTTTAGGATGGGGATCATAGGCATTTGTAGACGGCTTAGTCTAAGATAAGGATGATGAGAAAGTGATTGAATTGAGGAAAAAGAGCCAAAATGTGAATAAGATCGGATAGGAAGGCATCAGTAAGTGCATTGAACAAGTGGGAAAACGATGGAATCTCCAATGATTAGTGTATCTTGAAAGTATTATCTACAAATCGACTATTAAACTCATTTTTATCATTTAAATATTATTAGCATTAAGTGATACATATACGAAGGAACCAATCATGCTTGCTTCTGCTCTGGTAGCCATTTTGATTAGCTGAGATTGTATTTTGGAGCCGACGAAGGATATAACTTGGGAGGAGGGATTGGCTTAGGATAATCTGGCTTCAGGTGGGATGATGCACCACGAATTTTCGATCAAACGTATCATTTGGATGCACAAACGAGCTGCATTCAGAGTCATCTGTTTCATCCTTGCAATCGTGTTCTCCATGGCCTTCAGCCGAGCAACTTCGAAGCTTTATTCCTCATTTGATACAAATGTCTTAGGATCAGTTGCAAAAATGAAGCCTAGTTCCTCCAAAATTTTCACGTAACTGTTCAAGAATGACCGAGGAGCATATGGTTTGGGAATTGAGTGTACTTAAGGTTGTCAGAAAGTCTTTAAAGCTAAAGCTCAGAATTAACTTTTCTATCACTTCCTAGTTGGTTGATCTCAGCCAATGGATATTGGTGTAGTCTGGAAAGTTGGGAAAGCGTTGGGGATTAGGGGTAAAGACGAATTTGCACATCTCTTAAAGCTCTTTGTCTACAATTCTTGCACCGTCTTGTATTAGCTGAGTATTTACAGGTCGCATCCGTGAATACTTCGATGAACTTGACGAAGTGACTGGCCTTGTTGGTCTCCCGTGACTGTGAACATGCTGGAGCCTTATCCCTCCTCTGTGATGAGCCTGATCTGCTCTAGGGCTGTCCTGAGGTTGATGATGGGTGTCATGCTGTCCAAGTACATATACGTAACTGCTTAGCAGGGTCACCGTTGAAGAGTTCTTTTCGTTGAAATCATTTAAGGCCCACAGGTAGTCCATAATCTTCTCATATGCCATGCCAATCGTGAGAAATCGCCATTTCCTTTGGGAAGTGTGGGCTTTGCAGCCAATTCTGCCGAAACTGCATCAATGGCGTCTTTGAGGAGAGTGATCCGGTACGCCATTTAATCGATGGTTGATCTTTGGCATTTGCAAAATTTAACCTTACAATGGCATTTCCGTTGTTTAATGGGTATTAGGACTTAGTTTAAAGATTGATGAGAACGGAGTGATATCGATTTCATAGGCTTATCCTGGCATTTCAATCATAATGAATCGCAAAAGCTGCTTTCTACTGGATGCCTGAATGGGCAAAGGATTCATCAAGTCCTCCATTCCTTATTTTCGGACAGTTGAAAATGGAAGCAAATCAATTTTTTGATGTCTGACGGATACTCTGGGATACTACTGGATGAAGTTTCTTCAGGCTTGGGAAAGGAGGATTTTATCCAAGAGCATTAAGAAGGTTGCTGGCAATGAAAACATGCTTCATTTAATCCTTAGCAATGCTCCTAATCAATCTTGTTGTTTCTCCCTCCTCTTTTATGGAATAAACAGCACTTAAATATAAAGGAATTGTGGTAAGCTAAAGTTTAAATGCACCCTTAACCAATTCAATCAGCTGCTTTTTTCCTTATCCGAAGCTTGGGATAGATAAACCCTGTGAATTCTTTCCAGTTTAAGACTTTTCTAGAGGGATTTTATAATCGTAGATTGGATTATAAAGCCATCTTCTGATCTGACGATGAGTGATTGGAGACATTTACCTGTAGCTGGCATGTATCGTGAATGATTTTAGTCTTCTATTTCGAAAGCTCGCCTCATTGAAGTCATTGAAAGCCCGTCGTAATCATACAAATCAACGATATTCTGCATAGACGGATACATCAATCCCATAAGCTTCAGTTTAGGACCAACTACGTGAAGCCAATCAATCTTATCGTAAGGATGATTCTTTGGATTTTGGAAATAAAGAGCAGTCAAATTGGATTGAATTTAGATGAGTCATCAGCTGGCTTAAGGTGACCCATCAGGCACAGTGACTCCATAGCTGGATGGCGTGGATTATTCACTTCCGTAAGAGTTTTATTTAGATAGATTTCCACGCTTCCAATTCCGTTTATAAATTCCACATCAATAGTGTTTTTATCTTTATCTGCTTCAAAAGAGAGTCTGAAAGGTTTTCTTTCTCCATTCTCATCAGTAAAAGTGTATTGTAGATCATTATATACGAAGAGCTTATCGATGTATGAGTTAGTCATTTAGATGATGCTTTTAGCTTATTTTGAAAGACCAATTATCCACTGCTTAACGTCTGGGAATACTTTTCTAAACTTTTCACTGGCATCAATTAGCTTCTTTAACCTGTCTATGGATCTGTGATGTTTTTAGTCTTAAGGTAATCCTTATTGCTAGTATATTGAGTTAATCCACTTGGATCACATTGAACTTAGAATCAAGCTTCATTTTGACTTTTCCATTGAATGGTACACCGTATTTGGTGTAATTAAGATCAATCTCACCGATTTTTCATATATTGGCTTATTTTAGCAGATTTTTCATCAATATCTGTACTCTTCGAGCCTAAAAGCAAGTGTAAAGGCTTTGTCTTCTTGAAACGATCTTTGATCTCCAAGTTAAAAGGTTCTTATGTCCCAACGAAATGAACTGTATTTAGTGAGATTATCCTAAGATTGTTGATTTTATTGTCTCTTTAATCTATATGATTAGAGGCTATCCAGCTGGAAGTTATAAGTCTTTCAGTAATAGCAATCCAGCTCTTTTATGGAAAAGATTACATATGAATTGTTCATCTTTTGATTTGAATTCCTGGAGGACCACCTTATGTGAATTTAAGATCCTGATTGTGAACCGATGAGGGAAATAGGGAAGAAATGTTCGTTGTTGCCATCTAGGATGGCTGTGAAACATCAACAAGCACTCCTTTCCTAGATCAGAGTAAATGACATTCCTCAGAAAGATTTCGACAGTAGTCTCATCATTTGTGTTCCCGTTATAAGTTTTAGTTGGATTTGGGTTATCGTATTTGGCGGTTACCTTAACTATCCTCCAATTATGGTTGATAAATTCATAACTTTTGTCTTATTTATGGTCTGTATGCATAAGATAGCCAACCACGCTAGATACCTTCGTAGGATGGTTGTATCTGTATTGAAGCATCCTCAATTATGCCATATTTTCCTTTTGAGATTTGTCATATAAGATACTCAATGGCCATTTGATTGATTCTGGATTGATTTTACCATGAAGAAGATCAACTTTTCCATGTCCGAACCAATGAGCACCCATTGAAGGCGTCCACGGAAGGGCATCAACTGTCTGAATGAAGAGTCTGTTCACAGAAGGATGAATAAAGCTTCAACTGTTGATTAGATTAAGGGTGAGAGCGAAAGCTTGACATGTCTTGGTTATCAGTGTCCTGATTGGCCATTACACACTTATTAGAGCCCATCTTGGTTGAGAGATGCAAACCGTCATCCAACTCAACAATAGACTCAGGAAGATGGGAATCAAAGACTGCAGTTGCTTCAATCTCAGGGTAAGATGTGCTGTCACCCCATACGTCCCAATCGTGAAAGAGTCTAAAGGCTCTAAAGTCCATAATATTGATGTTGATTCCTTCTTCTGGGAAGGCCTCCTTAAAGCATTCAACATAAAACCTATTGAATTCTGAAACATTCTTAATCAGCTAAATCCATCGTTCATAGCTGTATTCCGACTTTGTTTTTTGAATTCTTCGACATCTGCATTGATATTCTAAGGTTTGACCATATTCTGCAGTCCATTTAATTTGATTCTGTTGAGGTTAGCATTTTGCTCAAACTGGGACTTCGTGTACATTTATTGCCAGTGATGTGCAAAAAAATAGGTGTGAATTTCGTTGTTGAGGGTATTTGGACTCACTGTCAACTTACCTCGGAACATTATCATGTCGTTTAGCTTCATTTTGGATTTTCCGGCTTGGAAAGCTTGATATATTAATATTATATGCCCTAAAGCCATCATTTTCAAAGGAAGACCGTAAATAGGCATGCCAGAGGAAGAAACTAGCCTCCAGCTGTCCTTTGATGCAAAATAGGCAAATTTTGTTGAAATTTCATCAGTTCCACATCATCCGATATTGATTAAAAATCTCTAAATTAGATAAGCCATTTAAGCCTAATCAATTCTTTTTCTCAAATGCAAATGAACCCAATTAGGCATTTTGACCATGTTCATGCAAGCAAAATTGAAAAAACCCAACAAAAAATGATATTAGATATAAATGATGATGTGCTGATGAATCAATCATTTTTTTTCCTATTCGGATAGCCATTTCGACTGGCTCAAGTTGTACTTCGGAGCAGCCGACTTATACATACAAGGAGGAGGGACAGGCTTGGGATATACTGGTCCTCCTTCTTCCTCTTTAGAATGACGCTCATACTTCCGATCAAAAGTATCATTAGGGTGCACAATGCGAGTGGCGGTGAGAGTCATCTGCTTCATTCTTGCAATAGTGTTCTCCATGGCCTTCAGTCGAGCCGCTTAGAAACTCTGCTTACCTTTCGGTTTAAATGTCTAAGGATCTGTGGCGAAGATGAAGCCTAGTTCCTCCAAAATCTTCACGTAACTGTTCAAGAAAGCACGCGGAGCATAGGTATTGGGGAATTGAGTCTTTATGAGGTTGTCAGAAAGTCTTTAAAGCTTCAGTTAGGAATTCACCTTTTTGTCCACTTCCTAGTTAGTGCCTGTATCCCATTTCACCTTTGTATAGTTCGGGAATTGGGAAGCGTTTATCGTTAGGAGTAAGGACGAAAGTTGCAGTGCGCGTTAAGCCTTTGCCCTATTTGGTATCTTCGTCGTAGGAACTGAGTATTTACAGGTCGCATCCCGTGAATACTTCGATGAACTTGACGAAGTGACTGGCCTTGTTGGTCTCGCCGGTGACTGTGAACATGCTGGAGCCTTATCCTTCCTCTGTGATGAGCCTGATCTGCTCTAGGGCCGTCCTGAGGTTGATGATGGGTGTCATGCTGTCCAAGTACATATACGTAAACTGCTTAGCAGGATCACCGCTGAATAACCCATCACTATCCGAGTCGTTCAGTGCCCACAGGTAGTCCATAATCTTCTCGTATGCCATGCCAATGGTCAAGAATTCATCTTTATCATTGCTAGGTGGAGATTTTTTTTCCATCTCTAATTTGACTGCACCGATGGCTTGCTATAGAAGTTTAACCCGGCATCCTCTCTAATCTTATTTATTCCTTGCGCAATTACATTAGATTATATGGCATTTGCATTTGGCTTGCTCTAACGAATAATAGGACTTGCTCGCTCTGTCTATAAGGGAATGATCAACTTTGATCTCATAGGACTAGACTGGCATTTCGATCATGATAAATCGCAAGAGCTGAGCCCTGCTTATCTCCTGGATCGGAAGAGGATTCATCAAATCTTTCCATTCATGGTTTTATTTTATTGGAAGTGGAAGCATATTAGATCTTTAGAGGTGGAAATTGGATACTCTGGGACGCTATCAACTGGGCCTTCCTAAGGTTAGGGTAGGGAGGATTTTACCCAAGTGCGTTGAGGAGGTTACTGGCTATGAAAAGATGCTTCATTCATCCTTAGCAACGCCTCTTATCAGCTTAGTAACTTCTCCTTCTTCTTCAATAGAAAACAAAGAGCTTAGATACAGAGCGATCGTAGTAAGCTATAGCTTGAAAGCACCCTTGACCAAATCAATCAGCTATCTTTTCACAATATCGAAATTTTATTTATTTACCTATGGGAAGCCTCCTCCATACTTAGGTTAATTGATTTTGTAATCGTAGATTGGATTGTAGAGCCATCTTCTGATCTGACGATGGGTGGTTGGAGACATCTATCTGGTAGCAGGCATGTATCGTGAATGGTTTTCATCCTCAATCTCAAAGGCTCTTTTCATTGCATTCATAGACAATCCGTCGTAGTTATACAAGTCAACGATATTCTGCATCGATGGATACATTAATCCCATGAGTTTCAGCTTAGGACCAACCACATGAAGCCAGTCAATCTTATCGTAAGGGTCTTTTATTGGGTTTTGGAAAAATAGAGCCGTAAAGCGTGCTTCAGATTACTAACCTTTTATCTTGAATGATCCTGCCACGCAGAGCGACTCCATGGCTGGATGGCGTGGGTTATTTGATTCAGTGAGAGTGGTATTGAGATATACATCTACATTGGCAATTCCATTCTCAAAATTAACTGTTTTCTCATCGGTTTCTTTATTTTCTTAAAAGGACAATTTGAATGGTATTTTCTTCCCATCTTTAGTAAAAGTGTATTGTAACTTTTTATCAAACAAGAATTTATCGACTAATGAGTTTGACAGTTCAATGATGTCGTACAATTTGCCTTTAAAAACTAATTGATTCACTGCTTAAAATCAGCAAAACGCTTTTGAATTTCGGACTGGCATTAATCAGATCATTGATTCTTTTTGTGGTGGAAAAATTTAAGTTTTATCGAATTTGAGAGTATCAAGGTATTCTTGTTTTGTAGTGTATTGAGCTATTCCGCTATCATCAACTAAGAAATTGAACCAACATTGATTGTGGCTTCTCCATTAAATGGTACGCCATATTTGGTGTAGTGCAGCTTATAATTCACCTTGTTTTCATATCTTTGCACAATAATATGGCCCTTCTCATCAATTACCTCTCCTTTCTTATTTTCCTCTTTATTCTTATGCTTCCTCTTTTGTGGAGTCTTCTTAAAGCGGTCTTTGATCTACAAGTTAGATGGGCTCTATAATCCTGTAAAATTAAATTAAATCTTCTTCAGCTATCCTATTATTGTTGAATTAATTGTTTGATTAATCTCGATATAGATGGGTTTGTCGACGGGAAGCTAGAAATCCTAAAGAATTAGCAGTCCAGCTCTGTTATGGAAAAGGTTCTCAATGAAAATAGAATCTTCTGTTTAGAACTTCTTCAGAAGTTTGGTCTTTTCTTTGAATCGAATATCTGAAGGCAGAACCTAGAAGGGAAGACTGGCAGGAATTATCCATCATTGCCGTCTAGAATGGCAGCTGAGAGATCAATAAGCACATCATTCCTTTACTCACAGGAAACAATATTCTTCAGGAAAACTTAAACGGTGGTTTTATCATTACTTCGTTTATTGAATTGGGATTCCGGATTTGGATTTGAGTATTTTGCTGTTATCTACACAATTCTCCAGTTATAGTTGATGAATTGATTACTTTTGTTCGTTTCTTTCTTGGTGTGCATAAGATAGCCAACCACACTTGACACCTTGGTTGGGTGGTTAAAGCGGTATTGCAAAAACTTCATTTCCGTCATATTTTCTTCTTTATCTTTGTATAGAATGCTCAACGGCCACTTGATTTACTCTGGATTTATATTCTCATGAAGAAGATCAGTTTTTCCATGTCCAAACCAATGAACACCGCACGATGGTGTCCAAGGAAGAGTATCAACTGTCCGGAAGTGAATGTTCCTGTTGACTGATGGCTGAGTATTGAATTTAAGTTGTTGATTGAGGTTTAGAGTGAAAGCGAAAAGCTTAGAAGTGTTTTGGCTGTCTGTATCCTGGTTGGCTATCACACACTTGTTGGAGCCCATCTTAGTTGTAAGATGCAGGCCGTCTTTTATCTAGAATATTGGATCTGGTTTGCTTGAATCATAGACTGCAGTTGCTGTAAACTATGGATATGAGGTGCTATCTCCCCATACGTCCCAGTCATGAAAGAGGCGGAAGGCCCTATAGTCCATAATGTTGAGGTTGAAACCGTCAGGAAAGACTTCCTTGTAGCATTCGACGTAGAATCTATTGAATTTTGAAACACTTTTGATAAGTTATATCCAACTCTCATAACTGTATTAAGCATACTCGACTTTCTTTGGCTTATTTTCCTTTTTTCTTGTTACTCTTTCAGCTATTTCTCCACTTTAAGTCTGTGTTTGGTTTCCTATGCCTTGATTCCTTGTTTGAGTCCTTTTTCTATCTCATCTTTGAGTTATTTATTCTTTCGAAATTTGGCTTTGGTGTACTCCTGTTGCCAATGATGTGCGAAAAAATATGTGTGGATTTCGTTGTTGAGAGTGTTTGGACTCACAGTAAGCTTACCTCGGAATATTATCATGTCGTTTATCCTCATTGAAGATTTAATGCCCTTTGATGACTAAGATATATTGATATTATAAGGCCAAGAAGTCCTCTTTTTATAGACTTGGCTTAGTAATCCGTAAGATTTTGGCATAGATCCGAGACAGTTGTAATGGCATGGCAATTTGCGAAATTTTTCAAGCAATTTTATGATACAGTTTTACCATCTTAGCATTTTTTTTTATTGAAAGAGGGATAAAACTTGTCAAAACAAATAATTTTAATTTATGACTTTTTGGCTTTGGAATGACTTTTTATCCATTTCTATGGCTATAAGTAAGACACTGCTTTCCAAAAAAGTCAAAGATCTAATACTTAAAAAATCAGCATGTCCAAAAATACTAAAAAAGTGAGACAATACCTTGGAACACCTTACTATACCATTTGGCCTCTTAAATTTGCACAGTTATATTTTTAGATGGAGGGATTATCTTGTGTTGATTAAGTTATTGAATAAATTTTATCCATATACAATTAATGGACTTATATTCAATCTGTATAGTGTCTTAGCTGATATTATGGAAGCAAATTCTCTAAAATCACTTTTATTGCCTTTTCTTGATTCATAAATGTTGACGGAATAACGCGCCGATGGCAGCTCGCTTCTTGATATGGAAAGAATATCAATAATGATGATGAAGATGTTGTGTTAGATCATGGTTTGGGAAGCCATTTCGATTAGGTTAGGTTGTACTTAGGAGCAGAAGACTGATACATTACGGGGGAAGGGACTGGTTTGGGATAGTCTGGCTTCTTCTGAGAGCTCGAGAGGGAGTGGTGCGCCAATTTTCGGTCGAAGGTGTCGTTTGGATGCACCACATGGGATGCATTCAGAGTCATCTGCCTCATTCTTGCAATCGTGTTCTCCATGGCTCTGAGCCTGACTACATCAAAACTTTATCCCTCTTTCGATATGAAATCGTTAGGATCTGTGGCGAAGATGAAGCCTAGTTCCTCCAAAATCTTCACATAACTGTTCAAGAATGATCGAGGAGCGTAGGTATTGGGAAATTGAGTCTTCATGAGGTTGTCAGACAGTCTTTAAACTGCAAGCTATGAGTTGACTTTTTCGTCAACTTTCTTGTTTGTTTCCTAAGTCCAGTGCACATTGGTGTATCTTGGGAAATCGGGGAAGCGTTATTAGTCAGGAGTGAAGATGAATTATGCAGAACGCCTGAAAGCCTTGGAAGAGATATCCGGTTTTTCATATACGCTGAGAATTTCTAAGCTGCATCCTGTGAAGATTTCGATGAACTTGACGAAATGGCTGGTCTTGTTGGTCTCTCCAGTGACTGTATACAAGCTAGAACCTTATCCCTCCTCTGTGATGAGTCTGATTTGCTCGAGAGCTGTCCTGAGGTTGATGATGGGTGTCATGCTGTCAAGGTACATGTATGTGAACTGCTTGGCAGGATTACCATTGAATAGCAGTTCTTGATTTTAGTCGCTTAGGGCCCACAAATAGCTCATTATCTTTTCGTAAGCCATGCCAATGGTCAAGAATTCATCATCACCATCTTCCACCGGAACACCTTGCTTAGCAGCTAGCTCTGCTGAGACCGCATTGATAGCTGAATCAAGCCAATTGATGCGAGCAGCTCTTTAATAAAATTTGTTCCATGGGCAATTACAAAAATGGATTGAGCATCCGCATTTTGCTTTATCCAAATTGAAGTAGGATTTGGTTTATGGATTAACGAGTCTATGAGTGATGTTGATGTTGTAGGCTTATCCTGGCATTTCGATCATAATAAACCTTAAAAGCTGGAGCTTTACAGATGATTGGATGGGTAAAGGATTCATTAAATCTTTCCACTGCTTATTTTATTCCAGCTGAAAGTGGAAGCAAAGTAAATCTGTCTCTGTCTTTATCGGAAACTCAGGGACGCTTTCAATTTGTTGGCCTTATTGTTGTGGCTTGGGATACGGAGGATCTTATCCGAGAGCATTAAGAAGGTTGCTGGCAATGAAAAGATGTTTCATTTAATCTTTTGCGATACTTCTGATCAATTTAGCCGCTTCTCCCTCCTCTTTTATCGAGAACAAAGCACTCAAATACAAAGGAATGGTCGTAAGCTACA
This sequence comes from Nymphaea colorata, assembly GCF_008831285.2. NCBI lineage: Eukaryota > Viridiplantae > Streptophyta > Magnoliopsida > Nymphaeales > Nymphaeaceae > Nymphaea > Nymphaea colorata. The sequence continues at coordinate 17,910 of NW_022204539.1, read as the reverse complement.
GCTTAAACGCTCCCTTAACTAACTCAATCAGCTTGTCTTTTCCTTCTTTGAAACTCGGCACAGACAGCGTTTGCCATTCGTTATTAGGTTTGATATCATCGCGATGGATTTAACAGTCATAAATGGGGTCATACAGCCATTTTCTGATCTGACGATGAGTGATTGGAGACATCTATCTGGTAGCTGGCATGTATCGTGAATGATTCTCATCCTCAATCTCAAAGGCTCGCCTCATCGCTGCCATCGAAAGTCCGTCGTAATCGTACAAGTCAATGATATTCTGCATCGACGGATACATCAGTCCCATAAGTTTCAGTTTAGGACCAACTACGTGAAGCCAATCAATCTTATCGTAGGGATTTACTTTAGGGTTTTGGAAGTAAAGAGCTGTCAAATTAGGCTTGAATTTATCTTTGTCAGATTAGTCAGCAGCTGGCCGAAGATCTCCCATGAGGCAAAGCGACTCCATGGCTGGATGGCGTGGGTTATTGACTTCTGTGAGAGTAGTATTGAGATATATATCCACATTTCCAATTCCGTTCTCAAAGTTAACTTCAATTGTGTCTGTCTCGCTGTCTGGTTCAAAGGAGAGTCTGAATGGCTTTTTCTATTTGTTCTCATCAAAAAAAGTGTATTGCAGCTGGCCTTAAAAGAAAAATCTGTCGACAAGGTCGTCAGTTATCTCGATGATGCTTTTTAGCTTATTCTGAAAGACCAATTAATCGATAGTTTCAACGTCTGGAAAAACTTTTCTGAACTTTTAACTGAGTTCAATTAGTTCTTTTAACCTAGACATTGGCTCTCTGACCTCTGGGGCTTTGGCTTTAAGATAATCTTTGTTAGTAGTGTACTGTGTCAATCCACTGGGATCAACATTGAACTGTGATTTAAGCTTCAGTAGGACTTTTCGATTGACTGGTACACCGTATTAGGTGTAATTAAGTTAGAAATTTACGAAATCATTGAATAGTTTATTGATCTTCCGCGACTTGTCGGACTTGTCATCAATCTGTTGAGGTATTTAGCCGAGTAGCAGCTTGATAGGCTGTGTCTTCTTGAAACGATCTTTGACCTCCAAGTTATATGGTTCCTATGTTCCAACAAAAGGAACAACTATTTAGTAAGCTTTCCCTAAGATTGTTGATGTTATTGTCTCGCTGATGTCTATCCTGAGAGCTTATCCAGCTGGAAGCTAGGTTTCTTATAGCAATATCAACCCAGCTCTTTTATGGAAGATATTCTATATTTAATCTTTATCTTCTGACTTGAACACCCCGATAGGCTTTTTGAGAGGCTTTTACTAGGTCTGGTTAGCTTTGGAAACTACGATAGAAAAGGCATGAGGGAAATTGGGAAGGAACTATTGATTATTTCCGTCTAGAATGGCTCCTGAAACATCAACAAGCACCCCCTTTTTATTTCCATTATAAACGACATTCCTCAGAAAGACTTCGACAGTGGTTTCGTCATTTGTGCTTCCATTGTACTGCTTAGTTGGGTTTGGATTGCAATAATTTGCGCTCACTCGGACTATCCTCCAGTGATGATTGATAAACTCATAGCTCTTGTCCTCTTGTCATCAGTATGCATAAGATAACCGACCACGCTTGACACCTTAGTAGGGTGATTGTATCGGTATTGAAGCATCCTCAATTAGGTCGTATTCTTACGATCTTTTTCATATAAGATATTCAATGGCCATTTGACACAATTTGGCTGAATGTTACCGTGGAGTAGGTCGGTTTTTCCATGTCCAAACCAATGAGCGCCCATTGATGTCGTCCAAGGAAGGGAATCAACTGTTCTGAAGTGGAGAGTTCTGTTCACAGAAGGATGGACATTGAATTTTAGTTGCTGGTTGAGATTGAGGGTGAACGCGAAAAGTTTGGACATGTCCTGGTTATCAGTGTCTTGATTGGCCATTACACACTTATTAGAGCCCATCTTGGTTGAGAGATGCAAACCGTCATCCAACTCATCAAAGGGCTTCTCTCCTTTGGAATCAAAGACTGCAGTTGCTGTGAACTCCGGATAGGAAGTGCTGTCACCCCATACGTCCCAATCGTGGAATAGGCGAAAGGCTCTAAAGTCCATGATGTTGATATTGACTCCATATACAGGATGTGCTTCCTTAAAGCATTCAACATAGAATCTATTGAATTCTGAGACGTTCTTAACCAGCTATATCCACTTCTCGTAGCTGTATTACAGGACTTCCTTTTTCTTTTTGCTGATCCAAGCATTAGCCTCCTCAGATGATCCAACCTTCAAGATATTCTACCTGGCATCGCGTATTTTCCTGTTCTTTTTGAACTTAGACTCTGTATACCTCTTCTGCCATTCATGTGCAAAAAAATAAGTGTGGATTTAGTTGTTTAGAGTATTTGGACTTACTGTCAGCTTACCTCTGAACATTATCATGTCGTTTGAGCTCATTGAAGATATGGGCTTTGGACAACTAAGATATTTTGATATTATATACTCAAGAATTACCCTCATTTAAAGGGCCAGATTATCCATCTGCGAGATAATGGCGTTGAAGTAAGCAAAGGGTCTGATCATCACCATAAAAATTGCATAGACACCATCTTCGTGATTCAATTTTGCTCTCTGAGCATTTTAATGATTTTATTAGCAAGAAGATAAAGTTTGGTCAACTTAAAAATATAAATTTTAAACTCCCATGACACTTAAGCGTTTTTTCTATAGGATTTGAACTGTTATCACTTTAATCATTACCAAAATACCAAACATAAAACATATAAAAATATCGACAAGCCGAAGAAATCTTGAAAAAGGCCTAAGAAGCCTTGTAACATCCTTGCTTATGTTGTGGAATAGGTAATATATAAATACATTAATTCTTCATTGGAAAAAAATCATTTTTTTTGGTTGAGCTATTGAATAAATTTTATCCATATACAATTCGGTATAATTAATGGACTCCTAACGAATGCGGGTGGGCTACCTGGTGGAACTAATGTAAATCGTGTGTTCCAACGCTGGGTATTCACGCTTCATCGACGAGAAGATGCTGGTGGAGTGGCGCACCTATTTCGACATCTGCCAGCTCATCTTTTCCGAACTCAGCATAAAGATCATCAAGATACAGTAGAACCCTCGGCCTCGCCCGCACAAAAGCTTCACCAGCTGATAGTGCTCCTTTCTCAGGAATTGTAAGTGGAATAACTGAGGGGAATCGATGCGAGACAGGTCCTCTCTTCAATATCGATCACATCCATCGTCTGCTCGAAATCCTTTACCTCTATAGCAAGATCTACATGGAGAGCAAGAAGCCAACCACTGTGGTCAAAAGCGAAACAGAAGAGAAGCAGAAGGAAAAGCCTGCATTCAGTAGCGCACGCGATAACAGGAAGAGTGAAGAGGAAGCAGATTAATACGGTAGGAGTATCATCAGCAGGAGTCCTATCATCAGGAATCGGAAAGCACTCACAGGTAGGGAGAATAGTCTTCAGAGCCACACCCCCAGCAGTCGAAGCCAACTACCCCTCCAAGCAGGAATAATACTTGATTCCCGACCGCAGAAAGGAGAAAAAAGGGAAGCCAGCATACAGTGCGAATGCCAAGCGTGCACGAAGCCAATCAGCTCTGAGGAAGAACCTGCATGAAGCCATCGTAAATACGATAGTTTAGACCAAAACTGGCCTTATCAGTGCAGCTACTCGCGACAACCGAAAAAGCAGGCTGGAAAGCGTCAAGATGGCTAAGGAGAGTATAGGACCTACCTTAAGCGGTATGCCAAGTAGAACCATGCCACTTCTAAACGAAATCCCACCTCAAGCAAAAGGCAAAATCAAAACCTCTCAGCCATAGCTTCCCTTAGGGACTTCGAAGCTATCGACAACTTCTTCTAATCTTTGCCTACAATTCAGAGACAAAAAGGCAACATACCTGCAGAGGATGTAAGCTATCCATGATTTAGCCAAAAACTTGTGCACCAGCAGGAACTGGACCGCTTCATCCACCAGAACAGGCTGGAAAGAGAGTTACGATAGGCAATGAACTCCCACCTGGAAGAATAAATCAGCAGCCAACCACCAGCATAGAGTTAGATCTGCCGTCTTGCGAGAATAGTCGGCTGCTCTTGACTAAAACACAGTCAGCATGGCAAAGGAAGCCAAACGGAGGAACAGCATCCAAAAGAGATAGCTGAAGTAGGCTAAGAGGCAGGAGCTGAAGGCTATCTAGAATGCTCTGAGGCAGGAGAACGAGAAAGTCTTGATGAGTCTATAGGAAGGAGGCCGTCTCTAGCAGATCATAATGCAGATGTACAAGCGATTCTGATCCATTTTCCATACTTAGCATGCATATCATATTTATCATCACTTTCCCCTCGCACTCACTAGGAGTAAGCCTGCAGGAAGGGCGCTGGACACGTCGAATGGGCGCTCCTTATCTAAAAGCTGGCGATCGAGCCGAGATAGTTGAAGACATCGCCAGGAAACAAAACATGCCAAATTTGATGACTATGGCCACAGATATCGTATCTTCCGGGATTCCTGCGTTACGGGCATCTTAATGATGAAAGCTTTACCTACTAAGATAGAAGAAGAAGCCAAAGCCGTAGCTGAGGAGAGTGGGTATGTAGAAGTAGAGAGAAGGCACCATGCTGTAGGTATCTCCGAAATTGCCATACACGAATTAGTTGATCATGATGTGCACCAGCGCAACCGCGCAGCTCAGAGAGGAAGTGACTAGGATTGAGAATCTGAAGAGCGTATTTTCCTTTCTGTGCGTCCAGTCAAACAAATTGAGATGAAGGAAGCGCTTCCTGCAATGATGTTGATGGCGATGTAGAAGAAACCGGTGTTCCAGTTGCAGTAGAGAGTATAGTAGAAGGCGGGAACGGGAGAAAAGGCCATGTTGATGCCGATCCCTGCGAAATCCAATCGCAATGCGTTTTTAAACACCTCTAAATCGATGAACAGCTACTTTCGTTCATGGGGTGGATCCAGTGGTAGACAGCACTGCAGCTCAGGCACACGGATCCTCCGATCAGCGCAATTATGATCGGCCAAGTTGGGATAGTGTTATCGTAACCGTATCCTCCTGTCCTGCTATTGTTGAGCTGATCCTTCGGCAGAACTGTGCACTAGAATGGCTCTTAGCCCTCCTCGAGTCCCTAGTTCAGCATCAGGCACAGATCTCGAGATTTTGGCTGTGTGCAAAAGCTGGCTGTTTATACGGTTTGATGGTATTGTGGATGAGAGTCTTCCGAGGATGTGGGACTCTTCCATTCCGTAGGCAATCCCTTCGAAGATGAGGAAGATGGTGATGGCAGCGCCTAGGAGGTGAGTCCAGATGTTGACGGTTTCGTTGTGGACCATGAAGAGGGACTTTATGACTTTCTTGGGTGAGTTGAAGCCGATGCGGTAGCCCTCCTTGATGTGCTCGTTGTCCTGCAGGAAGGAGGCGCTTCCGAGAACTTCCCCATGAAGGATTCCCGACCAGTGGGGGCCGAATGCTCCTGCCCAGCAGAGGTTACTTGTGCTTGCGATTTTCCCGCCCCATCAAAAATCTACTACTAATGATGACTGATATATGTATCTGCCATGAACAATCACTACTACAGCTAAAGAGTGGAGATGACTGGGAATTTGGACAGCAACCATACCTAGATCTCCAGAAAGGAATGCATAGGATATCATAGGCTTAGACAGGGCAATTCCTCGATAAACGGAGCGTACTAATGTTTGGCCAACTGGCGGAGAGGAGTCTGATTGCTTTCCATTTTAGTTGAATGTTGTTGTTCTCTAAATATTGCCAACCTTACTTAAATTTAAGGCTTTCAGTTTCTTCCAGTTCGCACTGAGGAGCGCACTTATGCCCTATCCCACGTTGTTGTTGCCTATTATGATGGATTTACTGAGACTGAGGCATTCGAGGCTGGGACAGATAGCCTTGGAGAGGTGCCTTATTCCTCTTGCATCGATCATGTTCCTTTCTAAAGATTAGCAATCACAATACAAAGAAAGTTTTTGATGCTGGTGAGGGTGAAAGTCGATATGATTTTGAGTCCTTCCGAGCCAATGCAGTTGCCATCTGATATGCACATGCGTACTCAAGTTGAGAGTGATCAATTTCTCACAAGAAAATCCCTTCATCGCCATCACTCCTTTCCCCGTTATCTGGTTGCATTCTGCTTCAAGGATTGCCTACCGAGAGAGAGGAGGGTATATGAAATTTGAATCTGTTCTGAGAGCTCGAGGAGGTCATCATCGGTGAGATCGCAGAAGCCTTGGTGAGGAGAGGACTACAGCAGTGGAGTTACTGGCTGGTGGCGTCCTGGAGGATCCTTGCCACTCTGCTCTTGCGGCGGTAGGTGGCCACTTTCGACATTTTTTTAATTCAAAAAAGCAAAGATCCAGAATCACAGCTATAACAATATACGCATTATAATATAAAGCCTATTTGTTGGGGAGATTATCCAGCTTATAATGGTCGAGGATTGAATGAGGTAGCACGACTGGCAAATAAAAATTAGCTATAATATTAAGCTTACTATTATTTATGCAGATCGGTGAAGCATCTATCGTCAAAACTGCCCGATGCATCGCACAACAAGTCCTCCAGGCCCACGCTCCGCCTCACCAACTCGCCCCTGCCCATTCGGGAGAAAGCAGCGTCCTCTCCCTCAATTTCGAAGATCTTAAGACCCTCATGAAGCGCAAGGAAAAATAGTACCAAGCTGACCTGCAGATAGCGGATGCCAAACGAGTCTACGGCTTCCTCAGCGAAATGCAGGCTCAGCAGAAACAGCAGGCGAAGGCAAATGCGGTCGCTGATCGGCGCAGACTGAAGCAGGCAACCGAACAGTATAACAACGAAGCGCTGGTGCGATGCCAAGCCGAGTGGAAGGCCACTCTGGAGCATACGCTAGCGCAGCTTGAAGAAGTAGGTCGCATAGCTGACCAACAGCATGAGGAAGAGCTCAGACAAGCACACCAAAGAGTGAAGATGCTAAGAATGGAAAAGCTTTAGAGCAAGCCAAGTTTTCGAAGACAGTCTTATAGATGGAGGACCAGCTTGCCAGCTAGTGAAGGCTCAGCGTTATGAGTAGGCATAAGTGGTGAGCCACAGGCTTTAGCAGCTCAAGGATAAATAGGCAGACAGTTGCTGAGAGATTCAGTATAGCGATAGAGGAGAGCGTTGGAGCAGTTGAGGAAGAAGCAAAACCGAGAAAAGGATACTCTCAGCCAAAGATTGGCCAAAGTATACGAGGTGGAGCAAGAGAGAGGCGCCAATTCCATCGACAAGTAAACGATCCCCCATTTAGACTAGTCAAGAACATCCGCACCTACGAAATCGACCCAAACAAGCTCACCTTCTCCGTCCAGCGCCAACTAAGAAGCTCTAAGCCTCGTCCCCGAGCCCATCAGTCTCAGCGTTTTAGGCAGTGACTGGGAGGGAGGGCTAAAAGGGTTAAATTGTGCAGAAGTGATGATGTGTTTAGTATTTGCGAATATAAGTCTGACGATCATTCGACTTCGATGCAACTGTCCCTGTACTACTTTTCGCCCTCTCCTCGTATGTCCGACGCGCTCTCCTTCTTGCTGAGGGCCTGCAGACGGTCCACTTTTCGCTTCCTCCTCTTGCGGTCGATGGATGTGCTGTGGTTGTTCGCGTCCTGGGCGGACTGTGAGGGTGGGGGGATGGACTTGTGGCTTTCTGTTTAGTCGTTTTGGAGACTAAGTTTGACTTCTGTGTTGAAGGCGCTGCTCTTCTTCTTGTCATCCACCTCGAAGGATTCGAACTCGACGTATTTGACCTTTGGCTTTCCAGCACGTAGAGTGCGATGCTGACTGCCAGGAGGACCAGGCCAGCTATCGAAACTCCTGCTCCAAAGGCACTGGATTTGGATTCGGGAGTGGCTGATCGTGCGAATGCCAGGAAGAGGCAGAACGATAATGGTTAAAGCAAGCTCTTGGCGACCATTTAGTTAAAATATAACAAATCACTCATCCATCCATTCCTGCCACCATTCTTGCCGATCTTGCCTTTCCCTATAAAGTCACTCCATTTCATAAGTAGGAGTAAATATGCGTGGAGATTTATAAATAAATAATTAGATTGAATGGTATGACTCAGCTGTTGGGCGCTACCCGGCCTTGCCATCTACGGCCTCCTCCAGGTTATCAACACCTCTTCGGAGAACGCATCTCCCTCCTCATCGATAGTACAAACCCATTCACTTAGATCTGTTAGAGAAGCTGGGATGGAAGACCAAGGAAGTGCCTGGCCGCCGCCGTAGGGGACAGAGTAGCGAGAGAACTTCGCGAAGGACGTGGAGAAAGAGTGGTCAAAAATAAGCACGGGGAGTGAGGTGAGATCGGTGGCGCAGTCGATGAGGGCGAGAGATTAAAACGCTGTCTCGAGCTTGAGAAACACTGTGCCTGATTGTATTCATCTATAAGTCAGCCAATCATTCCATATATTCATCAATATAGTTGATCAAACTTTGTAGCTTAATGATGGCATCCAAATTTTCAAAAATGCATCATGCGAACATAGCTAGCATCAGAGTGGCTTTGTTGACGCAATTATTGTCCCTTTTAGTATTTTTGCAGATAATTTAAACTGAGACTTCCACTTTTTCTGTGCATATGAGGGCGTCAGCCAATTCATATCCTGCACGGTCATTACCATGCAGTTCGGCTGTCTCTAGCAGTCGTAGAGTGTTTAGGTGGATTTTCAATACTTTAGTCGGTGGATGCCGTTCGAAAGTCAGCAGAAAATAAAAATATTGGAAAAGTAATTGCGATCGTCGGCATCCCTCACTGCTCCTGCCCGCATCTTTCGCCATAGTAAACAGAACAGATGAGTTTTTACTGTGTTTGGTATTTATGTGGGGAGGATGGAGGACATCGTTAGAACTTTATTCAAAATGGGCCTGCATCGAAATTGGAAAAATAATTGAGTAGCTGCCCTCCATTTCCTGCTCTCCACCTATCTGAGAGCAAGTGAGGTGCGGTTGCGTGTGATTTCAGGGCAGATTAACTTGCGAGTATCACTTTTTGTCACTGACCAAAAAAGTCAATTTTGCATGCTCCAAACAAGCCAGCGACAGCGTTTTCGCTCTCGGCAGATGCAGGTGGCCAACTTGGGCCATTTTGAGGTGAGTTATTTTATTTCCCCATCGAAAAATATCCCTCCTCCTAATAAAATTTACCTCCAGGCAGAAAATACAGTCTTCCTGCAAAACCATTCCCACCAGACGGCTTGCGGCACAGTGAGGACCTCTTTAGCACTGATCCCCCTGAAAAAAGGGAAATTATATATGCGTTCACAATTTTTGGAATTTATTTCGAGAATAGAGGCGAAATAACGGTCAACTATTACAGTAATCTGATAAAAATCATGCACCGGGATGAGGTTTGGCGCGAGGGGGCGGGTGGGCGTGCGACGTGGGCATTTATAGGGGGATGGATGGATTGGAGAGGAGGGGAGTGATTATAGAATTTGATATATTAAATTTTGATATTATTAATCAAACTATATTCTATATCGATGAGCCTGCCTCCCAACGCTCCTGCACACCCCCTCGACTCAAATGAAACTCAACTGGTCGCCCAAGCGCGCCACTTCCACCCCCAGAGAATATAAATATAGAATGTGGATAGGCACAGCCACGCCCCCTCCATCAACGAAAACATAGAAAGCAACTGCAGGAATGGGACCGGGTAGGTGCTCCCCGAAAGTCCCTATGAGGGTAAGCAGTAATCTATATCAATTAGGGGGTGGGTCTGCACTGCAGCCACTGTTCTTGAATTTTCTATCCTAATTGGTTTAATACTTATATAATATATTTCTTCCGCCATCCACTTCCTCCCCCTCTTCCTCACCCTCATCCTCGCCCTCCTCCTCCACCCCCCGCTCATCATACTCCCCAACCAAATCCGCACACTTCTTCACCACAATCGCCCCCTCCTACCGCCCCTCCAAGAAATCGACTCTCGACATAACGCCAGCAAAGATGAAAGCCAGATCCCCACCATCCCCAAGATCAACCAGCAAGTTGCCGGAGCGATGCAAGGCAAAAACGAAAAAAAAGGGGTAATTCCAAAATAAGGAACGCCCTGAAGAAAAAAATACGCAGCAAACCATCAAGAAATAGACTGATGAATAACAGACCCCTGCGGAAGCTGTGGAGAATTTTATGTAGGCAGTATTGAATCGAAGGAGGTGGACATTGGTGGTGAAAGTGATGCAGGTGGTCATGGAAGTCCTCATGGCTTCCCTCAGCCTCTTCATCTTCACCGCTGAAGCTCACCACTACCGCAAGGCGGCAGTAGGCCTATCGGTGGGCATCTACCTGCTCGCCCTCTTCTCCTCCCTTTCCTTCCTCCTCCTCTTCAACTAAATCGGAAGCTTGCTCCGTCCGCCCGCCGTCAAGCCACTCCCGCAAGACAGAGAAATGGAAGTCACTTGCGAGGACCACCAGCAGCCCAAGACCAAAATCTCCATCGACCAGATCCTGCAGAACAAACCGATCGTTCGCAAGAAAACCTTCAGCACCGACAAGGGACTAAGGAGGACAGCCAGATCGTAGGACCAGGAATCGGTGAGCAAGGAGAAGCGTGAGTGCCGGTCCGAGGTGGAGGCGGCGATCAAGATGGAGATAAAGCGGTCGGTGTTGAAGCCTTCGAAGATAATGGAGGCGAAATCGCGGAAGACGACGGAGAAGTGTGCGGACGAGGAGATGATGGAGCGTCGGAAGGTGGAGATAAATTCCAAAAAGATACAGTATTTCGAGTACTGCTAGATTTCGCCGTCGCAGTCGGTGGTGGACGACGACGCCGCCAAGGTCAAGTGGCAGTCAAGGCCAAGCTCAACGCCCAGCGCGCCAAGTACATCCGCCAGCGCATGGAGGCTGAGGCCAGGATCCTCAGCAGCAAGGTCATGGCGAGGGAGGCCAAGGCCAAGTCGCAGGGCTGCATCTCCTCGCCCAACTGCGAGCCGCCCAAGGACGACGACGAAGTCAAAATCGATCATTTTTTATGAATTACTTACAATCCTCCTTTCCCCATCCCTCGCATCGACCAGATTATTTTATGCATTTATGGTGTTTTTGAAGCATTGCTAATTTATAATGAAATAGTATTTGTTTGAAGTGGGCCGTCCGAAGCCTCCTCGATATAATTCAAATTCCGAATGTACACAAACAACCGCAACGCCAAGGCCCCCCACGGCGAGGACGACTCGGAGCCCCTCCCCGCCTCCTTCCACCCCTCCACCGAGGAACTGGAAAGGCGCTCAGCCTCTTCTGCCAGGAAGGCGACCACTTCCAGCCCGACCTCGAGCTCCCCATCAAGATGGAGACCCGCAAGTTCTCCCGCCGAAGAGCCAGAAGGCAGAGCGACTCCTTCTCGGAGCCCCCAGGTAACGCCCACCAGACCTAGTCGAGCTGCAGAAGGAAGAGGAGAAGGCCTTCGCCGCCCAACACCACATGGAGATCGAGGAGATGATGCCGGCTGGGCGCAACTACGACACCATCGAGGAGCTGATGATGCCCCTGGAGCCCCCCGAGGCCGCCAAGTCCCAGGTTGAGCTGCAGCCTGCCGAGCAGCAGCTGCCGGAAATGCCCTCGAGGAGGAGAGTTTGGAGGACGAGCTGAAGAAGATCTCTGGCGGGCAGGCTGTCGACCACGCCGGCGATCGCGTCCTGCACCGGAACGCTTTACTGCGTGCGACCAACAACTTCAAGGCGTTCAGCCAGGGCTTGGCGATCGCCATGAACTACCACTCGCTGCTGCACAAGGACTGCGTGACCAAGATCTTCGGGAGCATCCTGACGGTGGTGCACAAGGAGAGCCGCAAGATGGAGATGGCGCTGATCGAGGAGCTGAAGGCCACCTCCGCGCTGCTCAGGCAGGAGGAGGCGGCGCGCGAGCAGAGGAAGGAGCTGTTCAAGACCATGGCAGGTAGGCATGTTGTGACGAAGGGGACGACAAGTTCATGGTCAAGGAGGAATACATCGAATGATCTGCATCCAATCAACATCCATCCTAGATTTATTATCCATGATTAAATAGCATCACTTCATATATCATCATGGTTGCTTCACCGGCTGCAGCTGCCGGCGGATGCGGTCGACGTCGTGCTGGAAGATGCGCGGGATGCTCTTCAGGTGGCTGTCGCTGCCTCGCCGCTTGAAAAATGCCACCACTTCCTCCCCCACCTCCACGTACAGTTGAAGTAGAAGGAGTCTGTTTTCTTCTCCTCGGCCAGCATGCACGCGAAGACCAGGAACTAGTGGATGCACGACTTGAGCACCTTCAGCACCAGTTCGGGGACGGAGTCGAATCCCTGGCTGGTGAGCTGCTGCAGGAAGGGGTAGAACTTCTCGAGGGACATGCGCATGTAGAGGCGGGCGTTGGAGGCGAGGTGGGCGTACTCGAAGAGGAGCGGTTTGAAGTAGGCGGCGAAGTGGTTGGTGAGGAGGGACTTCAGCTTGTTCTTGAGGAAGCGCTTCAGCTTGCCCCGGTCCAGGTTCACGTTCATGGCGTACCCACGCGGTCGTTCATCTCGAAGTTGGGCGTCATCTCCAGCGTCTCGATGTTGATCCGCTTCCCGATCCATACGATTTCGCGCGAGTCGTTGACCCTCGGGCTGATGGGGTGCGCGAAGTTCTTGGAGACCTTTTCCTCGCTGAAGCGGAAGCCGTTCTTCTGCGCGCAGAACAGCAGACTATCCAGCACCTTCCCCGCCTACTTCTAGGGACCGATGTACAGATAGTCGTCGGTTAGGCGCATTAGCAAACCGTCCTTCACTTTCACGTACTGCTCCTACAGGCAGGAGAAGTAGAGGGAACAGAGCACGCCTGAGACATTAATCCCTGCGGATCCCTAGCTTCTGCAGCCAGGAGTGCTTGCGATAGTTGACGATGGACCCTGAGCAGATCCTCCTGAGTTTTTCGATGATGGCTTCCTTGGTGATGAGTCTCTGCTTGCCGGGGAAGATGTTGATGGCGGGACTGGGTGTTCCTCCCTCAGCTGCATCGGATTGTCCTTCAGCGGCACTGCAGCCACTCGCTACTTGTAGTTGAAATAGCCAGTGAAGGGGGTGTTTGAGCCGAAGACTGCCTTTTTGTTGCGGTAAAGTCGGTTGTACTTGATGACCAGGTAGAGATCGTCAATGAGGGGGCTTTCCTCGATCATCCTCAGCAGTTTGGAAGTGTCGATGGAGTCGTAGCACTTGTGGATGTCCACAGTGAAGAATTTCAGGGGAGGACTGCCCATTTCCCGCCACTTCCGCACAAAGCTATCGTACTTCTTGGCTATCTGCCGGTTGTCGAATATGCAGTAGCCCTTATTGCCCAGGATGTTCTTGAGGTTGCGGAGCACTAGCTGCGTATCGGCCAGGATTTGGTTGAGGTTGGCCTTCAGTTTGTGCTTGGTGTTCGTGTCGGAGGAGAACTAATTTTGCGGTTGAAGGTGATGATGGGGCGGAAGGTACCCTTCTTCGGCAGGATCCTCAGCTTGCCCTCAGGGTAAATGTCCATCATCTGCCTCTTGAGGTTCTGGATCTGCTGTTTCTCCACCTTCTCCAGGTTCTCCTCACTGAACCGCTTCATGGCTGTCTTGCTGATCAGCGTCCAGATGGGCTTCCGGTAGTAGAAGATGCGGTTGGCTTCCTTGTGCTTCTCAGTCACGTAGAAATTGAGCTTTATGAGGGGGACGACCAGCTCATTGATCACCCACCCCACTGCGAGAGCCAGCAGTTCCTCCTGCGGGTGACGATGCGCCTGTGGTGAATGGGGTTGTATTTGCAGTGGGCCCATGCGAACTCGAACGCGTCCATGCGGGTGAGGAAGTCCTCCATCTTGTAGTTCTAGAACCGCTTCATGCTGATGAAGTTGTCCAGCATCGCAATCAGGATGCAGCGGTTCTTGGCTCCCAGCAGCCCTCAGGCACTGCCAGCCTCACCACTTCGCCGATCAGTCCTTCACCTGCGCGTAGCTGCTGCTCTCCGCGTACAGGTCGTCGAAGAGGGCATTGACGTCGCAGGGCTTGCCTTCGCCAGCGTAGGCCTTCACGCGTGCCTTAAGCGAGTGGTAGTTGGGGGAGAGGCGGCAGTAGCGGGAAAGCAGCAAGTTGAAGCGAGAGGTGAATTTCCCGCCGAAGATGTGCACGTTCATGGTGGTTCGCACCGACTCAAAGAGGTCCACCAGGATGGGAGTGAGGAGGTTGATTTGCTTCTCGCCCAGGGCCACCCGGCTGCAGAAATACTCCTCAATGCACTTTCGACCAGCCTGTCGATCTCGTGAATGTAGATCGATTTCCGCTGTCCCTTGTCGAAGAAGATGTCTAAGTGGGGAAATCGGTACTTCTGGCGAAGAGCCGGGAGAGCGGTTCATGTCCGAGCAATAGAAGATCTGGAAGCGGTGGATGGGGAAAGTAGAGTAGGTGAGTGACTTGGTGAATGCGCCTTTTCCTCCTTTATTGTTCCCCGTCTTCTGTTGTTCGGGGGTGTTTTCCTTCCCAGCTGATTCCTTGTGGTTGGAGGCGTCCTTGGAGTCGGTGGCGGGCTCGGCGGCAGTTTCCTGGCTCCGATGGCCTTCATGTTGAAGCGTTCGTTGAGGAGTCTGCCGGCCACCTGAATGTACTCCTGGTGGTAGGGGACGATGATGACGTAGTTGATGAGGATGTGGCAGAAGAGGTTGTGGGGCATGACTGCGAAGAGGGTGCGGAAGGTGGGACTGGTCTCGATGATGGCGCGGCCGAAGTTCAGGTTGCGCGTCTTCAGCTTGAAATCCTTGATCTCCTGGCCGAGGCACTGCACGTAGGGCTTGTTGATGCGTCCCAGCAGCTCGATCACCACCCACTACAGCACCTGCTCGATGCTCTTGGGCGGCTCTTCCTGCTCCACGTCCATGACTACCTCGTTGCGGAGGAGGAAGGTGTCATTGCAGTACTTGATGTCCTCCTGTGACAATTTGGCCTGGACTTCTTTGGTGAGGAGGGAGAGGAGGGTTTCGAACTTGGGCGTGAGGTTGAGGAGGGTGGCGGCGAGGGTCTCCTTGTGGGAGATGAAGGCGATTTATTTCATTGATTATCTAAAATGTCCCTCCAAAATAACTAATAGCTGATAGCTCATTTCAAATGCATGATCGCATCAACAAGGCCAAAGTTGCCACAATCATATCGCATCAATGCAACCGTATTGAAGCTAATGGTGGCTTGTTTGCAGGGGAGAGGGGATGCAGCTAACTTGGTGATAGTTATTGTGTGGAATTATCATAATGATGAATTGCTATTTTAAGCTCTGCTTTAATAAACATCAATAAAATTACCAGATCCAGCAAATCATCCATCCCTGCCAACTCTCTTCCCGCCAAAACCACAATCCCGACTGGGGAAGTCCCTTTCCCCTCCTTTATCTCCTCCCAAACAAATCTCTGTTCTTTCGGAATCCACAACCGTACCTATCTATTTTCCTCTGTCCGCCTGGGATGGGAGTATAGGGCGTTGTTTTAGCAGCGTCTGGGGGCGTTCGTCTGAGAAACAGGAACTTTTATGTGTGGAGCTGTGGAGCAGTCATAATTGTTATTAATAAAGATGGACATTGAGGATCACCCCATGCAGCAGGAAGAACAAATCATGATCTAATGGGAGGGACTCTACGAACCCGACGAGGACCCCGACCTCCTCGATATCCTTGGCTCTGAACCAAAAGTTGCCAAGAGAGGCTCTCTCAACTATGATTACCAGCCTGCTCCTGTGGCTGGGCATTTGGACTAAGCCAACGACTTGAAGACGTCAAACCGTTCCACTTCCACCTGCGCCGACTCCTAGGCTCCCGCCGTCCGCAAGTGCACATGCACCAAGACTCGCTGTCAGAAGAACTACTGCGAGTGCTTCAAGGTGGGCGAGGCCTGCAGCGCTGAGTGCGAGTGCAGGGACTGCGGAAACAAGGAAAAACTGTTCCTCAGCAAACCTGTCGCCATCAAAATCAAGTGTAAGTGCCTCAAAAGCCACTGCCTCAAAAATTATTGTGAATGCCATAGCGCAGGAATGAAATGCGGTCCAGAATGCAAATGCCTATAATGCGAGAACGAAGAGAGTGGTATGGAGTAGGAGAAGATGGAGGGTAACTTCTTTGATCATCATCTTTTCTTTAATATTTGAGCACTCAAAAACAAAAACCTCCGCAACCGAGAATTGAACTCGGGTCTCCTGCGTGACAGGCAGGGATAATAGCCACTATACTATTGCGGATCAGCTATTACTCCCGTCCCCTTCCCCCTTAACTACCCCTAAACCCATTCAACATTCAACATTTCCGCTTGCAAGTTGAAGCTATCTTGATGGCAAATAGTATGCGGAATAATGGGTGTAGTGAAATCATCCATACTTGCTGATCTCCTCGAGCGAAACCGAGTGGATCCCGCAGTTCTTCATGTTCAGGCCCAGCTTTGGCTTGTCATTTTCCTAAAATTCCTCACTGCACAGGTAACGGATCGTGAAGAAGTGGGACACGATCACAATCCGCTTGTAGTTCTGCCGGTAGTACCGGAGCCTCTCCTTGATCTTTTTGGCTCTCAGACGCACGTTGAGAGGCTGCTAGCCGATGCGCTAGCGGTGCATGAAGTCCATGATGCTTCTGGCCTTCTCGTGGTAGTATTCGCTTTGGACTTCCTTCAAGACCTCGAAGTATCGCGCCTGGTTTTCGGGCGAGTCGTTTTTGATGTACCAAAACTCACCCTCTGCTTCAACTGGCGAGAAGTCGAAGGTGGGGAACTGCTGTTTCTTGAGCTCGATGCTTCGGCATATGTCCGAGCTGTGCTTGAATGTTTAGCTCAGCAGTGGCTCCACGATGTGGGGACCTTGCTGTTGGGGAAGATCAGAGAGCATGTTTCGAGCGCCCTTTGAAGAGGAGACACCAGGATGAGATCGTACTCGAGATCCTTGTAGCACTCGCGCGCCTACAGGCACTGGAATAGGAAGGAAATTACTTCTTTTCTGCCTTTTTCTGAGAGATGGCAGTCGATGTGGGTGGGATTGTAGATGACAGTTTTGAGGAACTCAGGGTCTTGCATGAAGAGCTCCCAGTCAAAGGGCAGGTTCCGCTATTCCTTGTACCTGTGGGCGGCATCGTTTTTGGTGGACTCTCCGTGGCGGATAAAGAAGATATCGTGCTATGGCTGAGCGTTCATTTAATAAAAGAATATGTAATGCATAAGCTTTAGCAACAATAATGGCAAATTATATCTAAGACAAAGGATTAGGATGGAATGATTAATAAGCTAGATTTAGGAACTAGCCAACTGACCATCATTAGCTGATAATCATCATTTTTACCTGTATAAGCAAGAATAAGGATGATAATCTCATAAAAAGTCATATGCTTTGGTTATTCCTTATCTGCTCGTCTCATTTAGGTGATGGTTGATAATGCTTGCCTTAATTATAAATACAAATATGATAAAGTTGTTCTCCATGTTCGTCAGGTACGCCCAGCTGCCTGAGAAGGAGTTCCTGCGACTCTCAGCCGCCCAGATCTTCACCCTCGCCGAAGCAGCCGAGCAGCAGAGCAAGAGCGTCCAGATCTCCGCATACGAAGACTCTCTGAACATTCGATCCAAGGGCCACGAGATCACCGTGGAGGCCTTCCCCAGCAGCAGACAGCTACTCTACACAAGCACACTTTCGCCGGCTGGTCGCTTCAACTACCTGGGGTCGAAATGGGTGGACCGCGAAACAGAACTCAACGAGGCCTTCCAGAAGGATCTCAAGTAGATGATCAAACATTGAATTTGCCTACTTCCTAATCACCATCACACAAAGCATAATATCACATCAACAATTGCAAACAATGGGGTTGGGGTTGGGGTTGGGGTTGGGGTTGGGGTTGGGGTTGGGGTTTGGGGTTGGGGTTGGGGTTGGGGTTG